>NC_053027.1:81317567-81421893 GCF_003073215.2 Triticum urartu
CTTTTTAAACCGGAATTTCAAACCGGATATTTAGAGCTTCAAAGCTTTGTGGGAGACAGGTTTACCTTGAGCCGGATTGTAAACCGAAGCATCATTGTGAGCCGGAAATTCTGTGACGGCCTTTAAATTTTTACCAATATGGCGGTAGCCTCCGGGACCGGGTTATCTTCCCTCCAATGACCCGGGGTCTTGAATCTCACGATATTTGCTAAGTCATGTCATCATAGCCCCCGAGTCTTAAGACTACTCGAGGAGTTGTCTTGATATTCTCCATTTTTGATCGTGATATAAACCGGTATGAGTCATTCAATAGCTCAGTGTTATAATAATCCCTAGACAACTTGTCATGCATTGGAGAACTTGTAAGCCAGAGTAATTGCACTTTTTTTAAATAAAGCAATATGTAATATAAAAAATATACTGAATGGATATCACCTGATACATCAAGCCAATAGCCATCCGCCGCAGAGTTGATGATCCCGATGGTGAAGCTGAAATCAATCATGGGCGAGTTGGCCGCGGGAGCACACAGATGAGCCGGCCACGGCGTTGTAAGCCAGCTCGGACGGGCGAGCCAATCACAAGGTTTGTAAACCGGCACGGACGCTCGAGCCGGTCGCAGATGCGGATGAATGTAAACTGAACAACGGGGGCGGCAATTTGCACATGTATCTGTCGAATAGCATCGCACGATCAGATGCTAGCGCCTGATGGTGGAGCAAGCTATATATCCATGACACGGCCATCGCTCTTGCAGTGAACAATTGTCCTGCAATAAAAATATCACAACAAGAGTGACTGCTTCAATGAATTAATATTGAAAAATAGATAGGGCAAATAGCACCTGGTAATATCATGTAGTGGACGTAGCCATTCTCAACCCAACTAGTACTAGTACTTCTGTAGCAACAGTAGCAGCACTAGCAAGTAGCAACCAAAATATACATTATCCTTGATCTCACATGGAGTCGGTAGCACCAGTGGTTCATCCGTAGCCCCTTCCCCTCATCCGTGAGTTACAGGTTCAGCTCCAGTAATCGCAACCTAACTTCCCTCGTGAACTCCAACAGCCCTAGTATGGGACGTGGCGGGCCAGCCCAGCGGCTCACCAGTCGGGGCGGCTTGGCGCATCAGGCGGCTCACGCCGCTGCTGAAGGCAAGGGACGGGCAGCGCGTGGAGGAACGACTGACCCGGAGAAAAGGAGGTTCAAAGTATATAGTGGAAATCATGACGGCGGCTCACAGGCGTTGAGGTAGAGATGGTCGGCGATTGATTTGACCGCGACAACAGCTTTTCGAAGCGACTGCGGGTTAAGGGTAGTGCAAGGGTTGTCGTGGTTCTAAGACGGATAGTAGAATGGGGGTAGGTATGAAGAGGCAAGATCCTAGCTATGGAGTAGTTGTACACACGAGTTTACGAGTTCAGGCCCTTCTCGGAGGAAGTAATAGCCCTACGTCTCGATGTCCTGGGGCAGTCGACTGGATTATATGTCTGTGTATGTTTACAAAAGATGTGAACCCTTGTCTTGGAGGAGGGGGTGGCTTATATAGAGTGCGCCAGGACCCCAGCTCCCCTCCGTTATGCGGGGTTCAATGTACATAAAGGTGGAGCGTTATAGGTAACGTCCGTATTAAAGTGCTATAAATGGTAGTTAAGGCTATGAGTAAACGCCTGACCGTTGCTGTGTAGAGTGGCTTCAGATCTTCTGTTTGTCGAGTGACTTCTGTGATGGTCGAGTGACATTGATTCTTCCGAGTGGAATGTCTCCGGTCGAGTGGATGATGGTACCCTTTGAATGCTGCTGGCTTTAGGGTGATGTCCTTGGGGAGGTAGTCTAGGTCAGGCCTATGACCCTACCCTAGGTACATAGCTTCATCATTAGCCCCCGAATGGTTCGGGGCTTGAGTGGAGAAGGAGTTGAGAATTTCTCTGATTCAATTTTTGTGCTTCGGTAGTGACTTATCGTGACCAAGCAAACAACCATAATGATCTCAACTCCTTTTCAGTCGCCTTGATCCACTCTTGAATCTGCCGAGTGAACTTTACTGTGGTGTATTGAGTACTCGTATGGAGAAGATATTCCATCTGACAGATTTCCCTACTTCACGCGGATATCGTGGGATTTGGATTTTGGGAAGCGTGCGAGACGGGGGAGGCCGCAGTAATCGGAAGGGATTAGGTGCGGCCGCCTCGATCACTGCGCCACCTTTTTTTGCCACGTACCTCGCGCGTGACTGTTGCGGGATTTAATTGGGTCGTGCGGACCCACAGGTCAGCCACTCGGAAGCGGCCCCATATAAGGCGTTGGGTCGGGGTTTTCTTTGAAAAGTGCGTCTTTGTTCTTCTCTTTTCCTCTCAGTTTTCTCCGCTGCATCTACTCCTGCTCCAGTGCCACCGCCCCGTTCGAGCTCTGCTCGCCGCGATGGGGAAGGAGAAGACGGTGACATTGGAGCGCGTGAATAAGGTGATGGCGAAGGCGAAGGGGAAGAAGTCTGGCTAGGGCGGATCTTCTTCGAGGGTCGGCCTGCCGTCGGGCTGGATCCAGGGTGACTGGATCCCCTCGACGATCCGCCAGGACGACATTGACGACGTGGTTGAGGGGGGTATGATCCCCCACGAATCGGCGCGACTCCCGGCGAACGAGACGGAGCCACAGCCACAGGAGGGTGAGCGCGTTCTCCTCGCTACTCACGTCGACCGCGGGTTTTCCTTGCCTCCCCACCCTTTCTTTTGAGGTTTTTTGAACTTCTTCAAGGTGCAACTCCACCACTTTACTCTGAATACCATCGTGTACCTTGCTACTTTTGTGTCCATGTGTGAGAGCTTCCTGTGCTGTCGGCCACACTGGGGGCTCTTCAAGCAGGCCAACCCGAGTGATGAGAGGACACAAGTGATTCAGATGTGCGGGGGTCTTGGGATTCAGATGAGGAGTAAAAGTAGTTTCCTAGCCATGATCCTGCCTGAGTCGGTCCAAGGGTGGTAGTCGACCTGGTTCTACTGCAAGGACCAGCCGAATCCCGGTCAGTCGACTGGACTTCCCCCCTTTTCCATGGCCCGAGTGGAGAAGCCCTCTGCTTTGAAAGTGATCCCAGAGGAGAGGGCGCAAGTGAAAGTGATGGTTGAGTGAGTAGTTCAGCTTGTCCGTGACGGGGTAACCGGTATGGTTCTGTTGGAGGTCTTCCTCAGGTGACGCATCCAACCCCTTCAAGCTCGTGACCATCCGATTTGGATGTATTTGGGCACCGACGACTCCACTCGGATCCATCGAGAGGAAGTCGACGATGCCACATTGGAAGGGTGGCTGAAGAGCATCACTGGCAACAAGGACAACCCCAGGGGATCTCGGAGGATTCCTCCGCTCAACAACTCCTACGAAACCGACAAGGTATGACTCCAAGTGGTCGAGTGTCTTCTTGATTTATCCAGTAGCTGTTTGCTGTCATCCGACTGTCTCCTATCTTGGTTGTTGTCTTCTAGGCTCTGACTGAGATGTACTCGATGCCCAACGGGGAGCACGAGCAGGACCCGGAGGGGGCAGCGAGTGGATGTGAAAGCGGCGAGTGGCACTCTACGACGAAGAGGATGAGGACATCGACGACCTGAGTGATGAAGAAGAGGTCAACTCTCCTCCTCGTAGGGAAAAACGATCCAAGATTTCTCACGATCCAGCAAGTGCCCGCGGCAAAGCGACCGTGCAAACTGGGCAGTCATCGAAGCACCCTCGAACGTCTTCTCCGGCGCCGACTGAAAAGGCGTCGAAGCAACCGAAAGCTACACCGTCCAGACCACCAAAGGCCTTGCGGAAGATCAAAGTGGCCATCCTCATTTCTTCTGGGTATTAGTTGGACTTGATTTCTTGTTTTAGTATGAATCTGGATTCGAGTCGAGTCATTTCGTCAAACATGACCGACTGAATTCTGAAATTTGTAGTGCTGCTACTTCTGGGACTTCCACCCGCCAGTATGAAGATGAGGACATGGAAGATGCGGTCACCTCCAACCCGGGTACAATCCTCGTGATCTTGTTCTCGATTGTATAGTAGGTTAAATTCGGGCGACTCATTTAGGGTCGACTGATTTCTTTGCAGCCCCTCCCAATGTCATTGAGCTTCCGGATGATGACGAGGACGTGCCGCTGAGGCCCAGGAAGAAGAAGGCAACAGCTAGCAAGACATCCCAGTCGGAGCCAGCGACGGAGCGAGTAGTTCAACGGCCCGAAGATGTGAGTAAGGTTTCTGTAACCGTTGCTGACCTAGTGTCGAGTGTGCGTCCCGCATCGTTGACTGCTCCAGAGCTTGCTTCAACCATCCAACCTCATGCCTCGGATCTCCAAGCCGCTGCGTCTGGACTGTCCGTCCCCTTCTTTCCTACTCATCATGCTCCAGAAAGCTAGTTGGACACCGCTGCGGAGGCTATTCGTCAAGCTGGCATAATGATGGAGCGGGTGAAGGTGGTGGACGAAAGCAGTCAGGCTGCTTATGGCGCCAGCGCGGCTCTTCGAGCCAATGTCCAAGTAAGTCAACTTCCGACTGAATTTGTTCTTTTAGGATATGTTACCCGAATATTTTCCTTCGTGCAATCTTTCATTCTCTTGCACTTAGAGATTGTACACCCACTAGGTGTAGTCGAGTGGAATCCGAACCAGTGGGGGCACGCCAAGTGCACCCACTGGGTGTAGTCCCCGAGACCGCGGTCGATTGCTGGCAGTCGGTTGGGGCCAGAGCACTTCTTTCTCTCTCTCTCTCTCTCTCTCTCTCTCTCTCTCTCTTTTACTCGGCCTAGGCGGACCGGCCGAGGGGAATCCGAACTAGTGGGGGCATGCTTAGTGCACCCACTGGGTGTAGTCCCCGAGACCGCAGTCGACTGCTGGCAGTCGGTTGGGGTCTGAGTAGTCTTGAAGTTTTATTCATTCAGAAATAAATAATCTTTGATCTTGTCGATTGATATGTCTTTTACTCACTGTAGAAATCTTGTACGCTGATCTCCAAGTTCGCCGAATTTGAGGAAAAGTAAAGGCAACTCAACCTTGACCTGGAGTTGGCTCAGCAGAACTTGAAGAAGGCTTAAGATGGAGTCGCTGGTGCGGAAGGTAACAGCCTGTCGACTGCTTATCTTGACCATCTCTCAAGTTATCTCTTCATTCTTCTGTTTGATCTAAATGTGTATTTTGTAGAGAAAATGAGGCTGGCCCTGGAGAAGAAGGATCTGGACCTTGCAGCTGCGCAAAAGGAGGCTCAGGAGAAGACTGCCCTTGCTGACCAGAAACTGGCTTCGGTCGGAGCACTGGAGGAAGAAATCAACAAGCTGAAGTCGTCTCTCACTGAATCCAATCGAGAGGTGACTCGTTTGAAAAAAGATAAAGTGGCTCTGACCGACCAGCTGGAGAGCATGACTCGCAGGAGGAATGATTTGGAGGCTTATCTGAAAGCTCTCGCCGAGAAACTCTTTATTATGCTTGAAGGTACCTCTTTTTTACTCGACTGTTTTACTATTTGCAGGTTGGACCCGACCAGTCGACTCATTAACTCCATGACTCTGCAGAATTCTGCCAAAACTTTGAAGAGGAGACTGGACGGGTCGAGACAGGCTTGGACCCTATCTTTTCTCCAGTCAGTGACGAGGCTGCCATGAATGTGCTTCGACTGGAATCTCGCATCGCCAGAGTTACAAGTTATCTTGCTCGTCTGAAGGTTGCAGTTTCATGCATCGACTCATCGCTCTGGCCGAGGGCAACGCTTCAGAATGATATCGAGTCTCTGATGGCTCGACTCAACGAGATCCCTGGTCGAGTGCAGGAATGGAAGAAGTCCTCTGCCCGATGTGGTGCTGACGTGGCCCTGCCACTGGTCAAGGTCCACTGTCAAGAAGCTCGAGAGGACAAGTTGGCGGAGATCAAGGTCGCCAACACAAAAAGGCACGACTTCCAATCCTTCATGGAGACTTTTATTGCTGCTGCCACTCAGATCGCGGACGGGATTGATTTGGACGAGTTTGTCGAGCCTGCAAGTCCTCCTCCCGCCGAGTGAACAAACTGGATACTTAAACTTGCTTTAAATTTGTCTTGTAATGTCGAGTGGTTTTTGTAACCGTTAAATTCCTTTGGGCCTGACGCCCAAGTACTTTTAACTTCGTTCTGAAACTCTTGAGATTTTATCTGATCTTGGTTTATCTTCTGCATGTGCTTGCGTTTGCCTTCGAGTGGAATTTAATCTTCACTCGGAATATTTTTTGAGATGCAAATCTGAGGGAGATATCCCAGTTGACCTGCACCTCGTCGTCCTTGCGGATAGGGATGGAGTGGACATTGTACTTGTGGCGCAGCTCCGTGGAGAGGATTGCAGTCGACCTGCACCTCGTCGTCCTTGCGGATAGGGATGGAGCGGACGTTGTACTTGTGGCGCAGCTCTGTGGAGAGGATTGCAGTCGACCTGCACCTCGTCGTGCTTGCGGATGGGGATGGAGCGGACATTGTACTTGTGGCGCAGCTCCATGGAGAGGATTGCAGTCGACCTGCACCTCGTCGTCCTTGCGGATAGGGATGGAGCGGACGTTGTACTTGTGGCGCAGCTCCGTGGAGAGGATTGCAGTCGACCTGCACCTCGTCGTCCTTGCGGATAGGGATGGTTTTTCAACTTAGGCGAGTACTAGACTGCAGCTAAGCCCCCGGGCGTGAGGTTTTCTCATCACTCGGTAGGATTTTTGAAACTTAGGTGAGCACTGGGCTGCAGCTAAGCCCCCGAGTGTGAGGTTTGCTCATCACTCGGTAGGATTTTTGAAACTTAGGCGAGCACCGGGCTGCAGCTAAGCCCCCGAGTGTGAGGTTTGCTCATCGCTCAGTAGGCTTTTTGAAACTTAGACGAGCACTGGGCTGCAGCTAAGCCCTCGAGTGTGAGGTTTGCTCATCCCTCGGTAGGATTTTTGAAACTTAGGCGAGCATTGGGCTGCAGCTAAGCCCCCAAGTGTGATGTTTTCTCATCACTCGGTAGGATTTTTGAAACTTAGGTGAGCACTGGGCTGCACCTAAGCCCCCGAGTGTGAGGTTTGCTCATCACTCGGTAGGATTTTTAAAACTTAGGCGAGTACTGGACTGCAGCTAAGCCCCCGAGTGAGAGATTTGCTCATCAATCGGTACGATTTTTTCAACTTAAGCGAGTACTGGACTGCAGCTAAGCCCCCGAGTGAGAGGCTTGCTCACCACTCGGTAGGATTTTTTCAACTTAGGCGAGTACTGGACTGCAGCTAAGCCCCCGAGTGAGAGGCTTGCTCATCACTCGGTAGGATTTTTTCAACTTAGGCGAGTACTAGACTGCAGCTAAGCCTCCGAGTGAGAGACTTGCTCACCACTCGGTAGGATTTTTTCAACTTAGGCGAGTACTGGACTACAGCTAAGCCTCCGAGTGAGAGACTTGCTCACCACTCGGTAGGATTTTTTCAACTTAGGCGAGTACTGGACTGCAGCTAAGCCCCTGAGTGAGAGGCTTGCTCATCACTCGGTAGGATTTTTTTCAACTTAGGCGAGTACTGGACTGCAGCTAAGCCTCCGAGTGAGAGGCTTGCTCACCACTCGGTAGGATTTTTTCAACTTAGGCAAGTACTGGACTGCAGCTAAGCCCCCGAGTGAGAGGCTTGCTTTTTCAACTTAGGCAAGTACTGGACTGCAGCAAAGCCTCCGAGTGAGAGACTTGCTCACCACTCGGTAGGATTTTTTGAACTTAGGTGAGTACTGGACTGCAGCTAAGCCCCCGAGTGAGAGGCTTTCTCATCACTCGGTAGGATTTTTTCAACTTAGGCGAGTACTAGACTGTAGCTAAGCCTCCGAGTGAGAGACTTGCTCACCACTCGGTAGGATTTTTTCAACTTAGGCGAGTACTGGACTGCAGCTAAGCCCCCGAGTGAGAGGCTTGATCATCACTCGATAGGATTTTTTCAAGTTAGGCGAGTACTGGACTGCAGCTAAGCCTCCGAGTGAGAGACATGCTCACCACTCGGTAGGATTTTTTCAACTTAGGCGAGTACTGGACTGCAACGAAGCCCCCGAGTGAGAGGCTTGCTCATCACTTGGTAGGATTTTTTCAACTTAGGCCCTGTTTGTTTCATAAGTCCTAGGACATTTTTAAGTCCCAACTTATAAGTTATAAGTCCCTAACTGTTTGTTTACAGGGACTTATAAGTCCCAAGTCCCTACCTGTTTGTTAGCAGGGACTTATAAGTTGATAAAACACTTGTTCACATAACCCTTGTTCATACAAACGAATTACAGAATAGTGACAACCGAAATAACACTTGTTCACAACACTTGTTCATACAAACGATTAACACTTGTTCATAAGAACCAGAATAAGAGAGAGTACATAAGAACTGAGATAAAAGAAATTACATAAGCAAACAACACTTGTTCATAACACTTGTTCATACAAACGATTAACACTTGTTCATAAGAACAAAAATAAGAGAGATTACATAACAATCGAGATAAAAGAAATTACATAAGCGAACAACACTTGTTCATAGCATTGTTGTTTGAAGGACCACAACCCATCAGCGACCCAAGCTCTGAATTGATTCATAGCAGCACTGTCCATCTCATTTGTTGAATCATTTGTTGTGGTCGTTGGCATAGACAATGGTACATAATTTTCATCTTGATCACACTTGTCGAATTCTATATTGGGGAGTTGACTTTGTCTAATAAAATTGTGCAGTGCAATGCAAGCCACAATGATTTTGCTTTGTTTCTGCTGTGGATAACTAGGCAAGTGAAACAAAATCCTCCACTTGTTCTTCAAGACTCGAAAACACCTCTCGACGACATTTCTAAGTGAAGAATGGGTGAAATTGAAGTGTTCCTTTTTTCCTCTAGGCATTGTGCCATCACGGTACTCCTGGAAATGATAGGTTAAACCCTTGAATGGTGCAAGATAACCCGGTCTATTTGGGTACCCTGAGTCCACAAGATAAAACTTATTAGGTGGAGGTTTTGGAAACTTGTCACCAAATCTGGATCGGGCATCATTGAAGACCCTCATGTCATGCACTGATCCTAGCCAACTAGCTAGGACAAATGTGAATCTCATATCAAAGTCACACACACACATCACATTCTGACTCTTCTCCTTATGTCTATTCCTATGCTGGGCAGCAGTGGCAAGTGGTACCACAACTTGTATGTGTGTCCCATCTATTGCACCAATGCAATTATCCATAAATGGTGCATACTTTCTAGATCTTAATTTGGAATGCACAGTTCTGAATTGACGATCTACTGGCCTGATGATGTCTTTTGCAAGCTTGATCAGACATAACAAAACCTTATCAAACTTACTTACAATTGTCTCCAATGACCTAACAAATCTGTTTTCTGCTTGTCTTACAGATTGAGGGGAACCTACTATCCAAAGAAACAGGCCTAGAGACTCAACTGATGACATTTTTTAGTGGACTTCAAACCATAGGAATCAACAAGCACACTATGCAATTTCTCAAACACTGGTCTGTGCATTCTAAACATGTTGTAACAAGCAGTTTCGTTGCCTAGTGTTGTCATAACCCAATGATGCCCAGTCTGTATTGGTACTCTTCTAGGTCCTTTGTTACCGTAAGAGTCCAAGTAGTACATACCAATCAAGCAGGCCATCTGCATCATTCTTCTCTTCCTTTTTTGGTGAATGAATAACATCAGTGCTTCATCATCACTGCTGCTCCCATCATCACTGCTGATTCCATCAACACTGATGTCATCATCTTGAAACATGCAAACATTAGTGTAACTTCTTCATCATGCACCACCTCTTCAACTTGAAAACATTAGTACATGCATGAAAAAGGACACACAGTAACATGCAATGATCATTTAAAAAGGACACACAGTCACACAGTACAGGTCCATTACATAAATTAGAAAAAGGACAAACAAGATCACTACTACACTAGGACAACTTCTTCATCATGCACCACCTCTTCAACCAAGTCAGTCTAGCCTGATCACTTGAAATGTTCTGAAATATGACTCTGCTTGCCTCATCTGCAAACAGTTGAGTTGCCATGAAGTACTCAACACTTGTTTCTTCTGCACCACATTTAACTACCAACATTTGACAATGAGTAATGGATTCCTTAGTGTTGTTTGCTTTCTTCTCCTTTGCCTTGTCCTTTGCTTCCTGCCTTTTGTTTGCATATTTAGTGATCATGTCAGAAGTGTTCTCACTATTCATAGTATTGATGAGCCCTGTCATTAGTTTCACCATTGGGCTCTTGTGTTTCTTGCTGACTGTTCACCGCCATTGCTTCCCCTCTTCCTGCTGGTGGTGCTCATTGGACTCTCCTCATTCCCATCATCGGCAACAACATATTCTTCTTCATCTTCATCTATGGGCACATAAGCTGATGATCCATCAACTACCACACCTTGAAATAGCTCTATTAGCATATCCAAATACTCAGGATTGCCACCCTTGACTCTTCTGACATCTGGTCTCTCCTGCAACATTAGTTAGGTAATTAGGACAAGGCTAAATAATGTAACCACGTGTGAGCAATTCAGATGTATTTTGCAGAATAATGTATGTACCTTAATTACTTTTTTCCACCACTCATTCGATGCGGTTATAGCTCCATCTCTAGTACGGCCACAACCTGTTTGCTGCCCCAACCACACCCAAGCAGTATAGTGGCTCTTGAGTCTAGTTATGCAATTTTTGAATTGCTTGGTAGTATGGAGGAGGCCAGCACGCTGATAAATTTTTTTCTTCATGTTATTGTAGGCTCTACTTGTCCAAGTACCATTCACACAGTGCCCATCCCTAGATTCCTCACAGGCGATGTTACAAAATACAGTAATATGCTCGTCTCTCCAATCAGCCTTGGCAATGTTTTTCTAAACAAAAAAATAACAAGTACACAATTCAAACAAAAGTAGAATCAAGCTGGTTCAAATTCTACACCAAGGTATACCATTATACACACAATTAGCTAGCATATAAAGAAGATGAATTTGCACCCTGTGACAGAAAGCTAACTATGTATACCAATCAGAATTTTACCTCTCCAAAAGCAAAATCCTCATCTTCAATCTTCAAAGCCTTCATTCTCATCGACATCTTCTGAAGATGCAGCAGTTGACGACACACGTTGCTTCCCCGCAGCTTTTCCTCTACTGCCGGCCAACGAGGACCCATGGGCTTGACCTACACCGCATCCGGTGACCTGTGACACGGCCCTCCCACGCCCTATCATGCCTCCCTCAACAGCAGATGCGCCCGGGGCGACGAACGGACGTAGGTGAGAGCCAGCTCGGCCTCCGAAGTTCAGAGACCGTGCTCGGCCTCCTCCGCCCTGAGACACGGGCCTCCCACCACCAGGTCCAGTAGGAGGAATACCATGGCCGACGGACTGGCCGAAGAGGAGTTGCTGGTACGAGCCCAACTCCGGGAAGTCGTCGACGTTGTGGTTGAGATCCAAGAATCCCATTCCCCTCCCGAGATTTCCCCCAGCGGATGAGCCTTGCGATGCCTGATGATGCACGTGGAACTGAGACGAGAAGGGGATCTGGTCCTCCTCATCGTTGGCCATGGCGGCGGCGCTTCTGGGTACTGGGGGCGGCGGTGATTTTGGTTGCTGGGGGCGGCGGCGGAAGGAGCAAAGGGGGGCAGGAGCGATGCGGGGTAGGAGCGATGTGGGATGGGGCAGGGGAATCGATGGATAAGTCCCAATAAGCTCCTCCCTGAGAGTCTTTTTTGATAAGTCCCAAATCACCACTTTAAGTCCCTATAAGTCCCTCCTGATTGGTTTAGATGGGACTTATAGGGACTTAAATAAGTCCCAAAAGCAATAACTCCCTTGAAACAAACAGGGTCTTAGGTGAAACGGATTCGTAGCTAATCCACCCACTGGGGGATTTCAGAAACAAACGTAAGCAATCGACAATCATTTTCAGAAGACTGTAAAAACTCTTGTCTTTGATAAAAAAACTACAAAGGTGCTTCTTATTACATCTCAACAGACTGAGTGTTTAAGTATAAAAGGGGCGAAGCAGCTCCGCATTCCAAGCGTGCGGCTCGTCTTTCTTGTGCTCGACGTCGTAGAGGTTGTACGCTCCATTGTGGAGCACTCTGGTGACAACGAAGGGGCCTTCCCAAGAGGGAGCAAGCTTGTGTTGTTTCTGCTGATCCACTCGGAGAACCAAGTCTCCCTCTTGAAATGCTCGACCCCTCATGTTTCTGGCATGGAATCAACGCAGGTCTTGTTGATAGACGGTTGATTGGACCAAGGCCATCTCTCTTTCTTCT
This sequence comes from Triticum urartu, assembly GCF_003073215.2. Taxonomy (NCBI): domain Eukaryota; kingdom Viridiplantae; phylum Streptophyta; class Magnoliopsida; order Poales; family Poaceae; genus Triticum; species Triticum urartu. The sequence goes on from NC_053027.1 coordinate 81,329,852, forward strand.
TCCAAGAGATCAATGCTACCTCTTTTAGCACTGCGTTGGTTTTCCCCGAAGAGGAAGGGATGATGCAGCAAAGTAGCATAAGTATTTCCCTTAGTTTTTGAGAACCAAGGTATCAATCCAGTAGGAGGCTACGCGCAAGTCCCTTGTACCTGCACAAAACAAATAAATCCTCACAACCAACGCAAATAGGGGTTGTCAATCCCTATGAGGCCACTTACGAGAGTGAGATCTGATAGATATGATAAAGGTAATATTTTTGGTAAAGATGCAAAGTAAAATAAAAGAAAAGTAAATAGCAAAGTAGTAGGAGAACAACATGATGAAGATAGACCCGGGGGCCATTGGTTTCACTAGTGGCTTGTCTCGAGAGCATAAGTATTCTACGGTGGGTGAACAAATTACTGTTGAGCAATTAACAGAATTGAGCATAATTATGAGAATATCTAGGCATGGTCATGTATATAGGCATCACGTCCGAGACAAGTAGACCGACTCCTGCCTGCCTGCATCTACTACTATTACTCCACTCATCGACCGCTATCCAGCATGCATCTAGAGTATTAAGTTAAAAACAGAGTAACGCCTTAAGCAAGATGACATGATGTAGAGGGATAGACTCATGCAATATGAAGAAAACCCCATCTTGTTATCCTCGATGGCAACAATAAAATACGTGCCTTGCTGCCCTTACTGTCACCGGGAAAGGACACCGCAAGATTGAACCCAAAGCTAAGCACTTCCTCCCATTGCAAGAAAGATCAATCTAGTAGGCTAAAGCAAACTGATAATTTGAAGAGACTTGCAAAGATAACCAATCATACATAAAAGAATTCAGAGAAGATTCAAATATTATTCATAGATAGACTTGATCATAAACCCACAATTCATTGGTCTCAACAAACACACGGCAAAAAGAAGATTACATCGAATAGATCTCCACAAGAGAGGGGGAGAACATTGTATTGAGATCCAAAAAGAGAGAAGAAGCCATCTGGCTACGATGGACCCGTAGGTCTGAGATAAACTACTCACACTTCATCGGAGGGGCTATGGTGTTGATGTAGATGCCCTCCGTGATCGATCCCCCTCCGATGGAGCTCCGGAACAGGCCCCAAGATGGGATCTCATGGATACAGAAAGTTAAGGCGGTGGAATTAGGGTTTTTGCTCCTGTTCTGATTGTTTGGGGGTACGTGGATATATATAGGAGGAAGAAGTACGTCGGTGGAGCAATAGGGGGCCCATGAGGGTGGCGGGTGTGCCTGGTAGGTTAGGGCGCACCCCCCTACCTCGTGGCCTCCTGTTACGTGCCTTGACATAGGGTCCTAGTCTCCTAAGATGTATTCGATGAGAAAATCACGTTCCAGAAGGTTTCATTCCGTTTGGACTCCATTTGATATTCCTTTTCTTCGAAACCCTGAAACAGGAAAAAACAGCAATTCTGGGCTGGGCCTCGGGTTAATAGGTTAGTCCCAAATATAATATAAAAGTGGATAATAAAGCCCAATAATGTTTAAAACAGTAGATAGTATAGCATGGAGCAATCAAAAATTATAGATACGTTGGAGACGTATCAATCAACTGCATCTTGTCATGCTTGTTCTGCTTCTTCCTCTGAGAAAAGCTCAACTCGGGGCGCATTGTGGAGCAAGTCACTCGGAAGTACAGCTTCGGCTCCATAAACCAAGAAAAATGGGGTTCTGCTAGTCGACCGATTGGGAGTTATCCTCAATCCCCACAATACTGATGGAAGTTCATCGACCCGGGCTCCTGCTGTGTGTTTGAGGTCACGCATCAGTAGGGGTTTCAGTCCTTTGAGAATCAATCCATTTGCTCTTTCAGCTTGTCCATTCGACTGGGGATGGGCGACTGAGGCATAGTCGACTCGAGTACCTTGTGAAGCACAGAAAGTTCTGAATTCATCAGAATCAAAGTTTGATCCGTTGTCAGTGATGATGCTGTGTGGAACACCATATCTGAATGTTATCTCTCTAACGAAGCTGACAGCAGTACTGCCATCAAGGTTCTTGATAGGCTTGGCCTCAATCCACTTGGTGAACTTGTCGACTGCTACAAGCACATGAGTGAATCCACTCCTACCAGTCCTCAGAGATCCAACCATGTCCAATACCCAAACAGCAAAGGGCCAGATGAGTGGAATGGTCTTCAGGGCCGACACAGGCTTGTGAGACATGTTGGAGTAAAACTGGCAACCTTCACATTTGTCGACTATTTCTTGTGCCATCTCATTTGCCCGTGGCCAGTAAAATCCCGCTCGGTATGATTTGGCCACAATGGTCCGAGAGGACGCATGATAATCACAGGTCCCCGAGTGGATGTCGTTGAGGATCACTCGACCTTCTTCGGGCGTTATGCATTTCTGGCAAACTCCAGTCACACTTTCTCTGAACAATTGTCCTCTTCTAAGTAAAGGCTTTAGATCAATGGACGATCTGTCGAGCCTCTTCTTCATCTTCTGGGAGTTCCCTTCTAAGAATGTTTGCGATATATGGTACTGTCCAATCGGGGGCGATGACCAAAACCTCCAAAATCAAATCGACTACGGCTGGAACCTTGATTTCAGTCGGATGGGTGGCACTCTTCGGCTGTGGGGGCTCTTCAGTGAAGGGATCTTCTTGAACTGAAGGTGTATGAATGTGCTCCAAGAACACATTGCTGGGGATGGCTTCTCTCTTGGCACTACAAGAAATATGTAAACTTGTGACCTTGACTATTGGTCACTGAAAGGTCATTGTTTTTCATTTGTGACCTTTTTGTGACCAAAAACAGAAGGTCAAAAGCTGGCGGTCGTAAACTGAAATTAACGACCTTCTCTCTGAGAAGGTCGTAGACATTTACGGCCAAAACAGAAGGTCGTTGAACCCATGACCTTTTGTTTTGGTCACTGGTTGTCTGCCCAGGCCACGTCGGATCCAACGTGGCAATCTGACGTGGCAAAATTGCGACCAATTGAAAAGGTCGTTAATTAGAATCAGTTCGGTCCATTTCGGTGCTTTAAATGGGCCGAGCCCATTAATTCAGCCTTTTTAATATATATATATATATATATATATTGTTAATTTTCGCTAACTACATGGGCCTGGCCCAACATTTGCTGCCTTTTTTATTTTTATGAAATTTGACATTCAATTTCTTGTTGGGCCACGGCCTTTTACAGTCCAGTATTTTTTTGGCCCTCGGCCTTTTACGGTCCTGTTTTTCTTTTCTTTTTTGCCTCTGCCTTTTACAGTCTAGTTTTATTGGCACTCAGCCATGGCATTTTAATTTAGGACTCATCACTCTTAAGTTCTGTACATGCGTCATTTTGAGTCAATTTCCAGTTCAAATATATGCTATAAATGTAGAATATTTCTCAATACAGCCAAACTTGGTATGTTACAATAATACATAGTATCCAGTTTTCTAATACACAAAAAGATCAAAAATAACAAGCTCCAATGAGGTACTCGTTGCTGGGTGCTTCTTCATCATGGGACTTGCTGGGTGCTTCAACACTTGAACAAAGGACATCTACAGCTTATAAATAGAACAATTAGGAACAAAATAAAAACAGAACATTCTGCATTTGGTGCGAAAATGGTTAGAGCAAAGAGGAGCTTCAGCAACAGAGAAAACATTTTCAGATGGATATTTTTGTTTGACTCATGTACTACTACTCCCTTTAATTTTCAGGACTACATATTCTGAATCTACTAGTAGTGGTGGTGCTCAATTGCCACTGTTCAGGTCAATGGTAGATGCAGGCAGGTAATTAAATGTAGAAAATTAGCTAGCCTGCTCTCATGGAAGTTTTCAAAAGACCACACTGATCACGCAAGGACTCTTGCTAGCATGAACCATGAAAACTGTTGAAAATAGAACAGTTCACAGGAGAGCAAGAAAATTCTAAAGTAGCACATAGGACCACACCTAGAAAGCCTAATACACACACGTAGGCTACTTCCAAGGTAGAAGCTTGAGAAGTTGTTCAATTCTCAAATTTAAGGAATTAGAAGAAACAACAATCTAGCTTACATGCTGCCTACATTGTGTCTTATATCAGGGTCTAAATGAAACACAGGAACATGGTTCCATGTATGAGTAGAGAGGGGAGACGGTTCAGCTATACCAGAAGCGGCCCAGTGTCGATGCATGCGTCGCAAACACAGCACGACATAGCAGTGTCCTATACATGATGTTGCAAACAAAGTCGTGCCAATTTATGGCGTGATTACACAAGTCAACAACTGAATCCCCAACTGTATTTGCATATACTGTAGCAAACTAGATTGATATTATTTTTTCTTTTTCGTTGAGCTTGTGATTCAGTTAGGCATCCATGAGTGGCAGGAATGCAAAGTGCAGGTAGCAGCAGTGTACAACTAGCTAGAAGAGGACTAGGAGGAGCAAAACCAAACCTTTTTCTGCTGGATTTTGAGGCGTTGGAGGTGCATCTCAGATTCTCCTGCAGAATAGCAGTGAGGAGGCTTCACCAACAGAGCAAAACCAAGGACAGAACTTGCTTCTCTAGATTAACATTGGCCTTCACCACACACTCATACTTGTCTTGCAAATAATGCCATCATGAGTTCAACATCAGCTATCCACCTGCCTTTCAAATTAGTAACCATATACAACAAAATAATAAGTTGTGAGGAGCAAATTAGAAACCATCATCCATTGACTCGTTGATTTGTTTGAAATGAAGCAGATGCTATGATTTGTTTGATACACACAGTTCTGCAATACAGGAGAGAAAAACATAAGAGTGTATCCTAAATTGCAAGTAAAGTGGTACAAAGCATGTGAATTGCAGCAAATTTTAATTCTTATTCTGCATAACTCGTAAATGGTGATGCATAGTAGCATACTATCAGCTCTATAGTCCTACTGAGAATCAACTACCAAGAGGATATTAAAAAAACAGACCCTGACATATTTTAGGACAAACAACCACAACCTGAAATAAGCCTGCAAAAGATAGCATGTCCACTTGGATTTACGGCTGTACACATGTATGTAAAAATGCAGAACCAGTTAAAACAGTGTAGAATAGTTGATGATCCTAAGATCCTACCTACCCAGCACAGAAATGCAAAACTTTTAGTAGTAACCGCTAAATATACATGTTACAAGGGGTGATAAAAAATTACACGGCAAAAGCATCATCCTCCATGTTCCCATCAAAAATTCTTCACCACACACTCACACTAGTATTGATCATGCATGCATCACCTTAGGAGTATATATGCAAGTAGAACCTAAAACAACGGGCACTGAAATTAAGAACAATTCTCTCTCTGTATATGCATACGCTCCTCCTCGTGGGTACTATAGCACCGAGGTCTTGTGCCAATAGCGGAGCCTTTGATGCCGTAGAACTGTTGTTACTGATGATATGATGATGCAAGTTATACAGAATTATGCTATGTTCACCGCTACAGTATAGATACATGATACTACTAGCCACAAGGAAGTTCAAGCAGTGAAACTTGAATAATGCTGCTTGAGAACAGTAGTAAGAAAATGCAACTTAGATACACTGTCATAAGAATAACCCGATAGATCGCTCAAATCTGACAAATCTAGATACCATCCCCATACTGTAAGTGTGGACTAGCATCATGAAACAACCAGAGATACAGAACAAGTCCTGGCTCTGAAATCCTTATAATCGAGGGAGGGGTGAATAAACAGCAGTAGCGAAGAGGAGGTAGCCTGTGTTTCGGCCTTTCCTTTCGTTCTTTCAAGTACTGTACTTTATTTTCCCTAAAGAAAAAGCATCGCCTTCTACCTCTTCAAGCATAGATGCAGAGAGAGACAGTTTGCAAGTTGCGATGTGTTTGGCATTTGGACATTGGAGACTATACCCACTGAACTACACTACATATTTAGGGTCAGTCGTGTAGAAGAAAAGAAAAGAAAAGGAAACAGAGCTAGACAAGCGAACATACAACACAGGAATCTGTACTACTGGTAGTAGCTAGTAAAACACTAGAGGCAAACAGGTATGCAATCTGCGGCTCTGCACAATGTAGCGACCAGACCTCAAACGGTCTGATCTCTGCGCTCCGGTGTCATCCCTGGATCAGTAATGCTGACACCACACAGTACTCGGAGGATTTATAGCAAAGTAGCAATCACACACTTATTACATCGAGTGTCTCATAAGAGAACTTATTACAATAAATATGGCTTAAGGCCATCTAATAACAATAACAGCGGAAGGCTTGGAAGATAAGTGAGTCCATCAACTCCAACGACATCACTGCGTATAGAACCACGACCTAAAACTCCTTAATCATCGTCTGAAAAGTCTGCAACATTAACGTTGCAGCCCGAAAACGGGTCAGCACATGGAATATGCTGGCAGGGTAACACATAGAGAGTAATGGAATGAATAGCTATACTAAATGCATATCTGGCTGGTGGAAAGCTCTATGGTTACAGTTTTGCGTAAAGCCAATTTTTCCCTACTTCAAAGGAATAAAATTTATTTAACTATCATGGTAGTTGTTAAACATTGAGAATGGTTGACAGCATTCTCAATCCCCATTAAGCATCATCATTAAACATAACCCAACCAAATTAATTTAGAGTAACATGTTGAGATTCACATGATAATCCAGGTACTAGATACTCAAGATGTCCATAACCGGGGACATGGCTAATCATGATTAGTTTGTTACACTCTGTAGAGGTTTGCACACTTTTCCCCACAAGACTCGATCGCCTCCGTTTGGTTTCTCGCACTACATGGTGTTTGAGAAGACGGATGACCGAGACATAGTCTTTCAGAAGCGCTAGCACCTTACGATCGGGTAGACCGTACCACCTACATCCCCTACATCTGCTAGTCTACCACTGTAAGAGTTCGCACAACTTAGTCAACTATGCTAGGGCCCATAATAGCTTGTGGCTGCACACGGAAGTTTCTAGTATGAATAGTCTCATGATCCCTTTGAGCCTGGGTGGTGGTCCAAAAGAAAACAGGCAAGTCTTGGAATACCCAGGTGCCTCAATCTACCCAGATGTGTGTTTAAGTTGCCACCTTAGATAAACCATTAATTATCAATCTCACATCTGTCAATGGATTTCACTCACCCAATCCACGTCTACTAGCATAGCATGGCATAATAAGCAAACGTAGAAGTAACTCCCAAAGGTTTGACAATAACTGGTAATAGGTACTACCTCATCTACTTCCCATCCCACAATTTAATTAGATCCTAATCATGCAATGTGTGAGGATTGATCTAATGCAATAAAAATGGGTAGTAGGAAAGGTATGATCAAAGTGTTACTTGCCTTGCTGATGATCCGGGAAACCTAGCGATTCGAAGTAACAGGCGGCGCACTCCGGATATTCTATTGCAAACAAACAAACAAGCACACAATAAGAACTCATCTAATGCACAGGTAAAACTCAAATAAGAGATCTAACCAGAAGGTTCAACTTAAGAACTCCGGTTGGCAAAAAGAATCGAATCGAACGAAGCAATGAAAGTCTAGCGGCGAAGGAAAACAACTTCGTTCTAGAAATCTGGATCTAGGGCAATTTTTATAATAGCAAAATCTTGTTTAGGTTGGTTAAACGAATAGAGGGTTTCGATACGAATCCCTAGGCACTTGAATCGCCTGATTCCGATAAACGAGCGAGAAGTTAAACTAAAACAAAAATCGGATCAGAAATCGCGATCAGAAAAATCGCGGATTTAATCCGAGAAAAGAAAAACGAAGAACAGATTAACAAATGAACGTTCGTTATCTGAAACTAAACGATGAACGCGATCGTTAAAATGAACGAATCGGTGAACGTTCACTAATTAAGTAAACCAGAGAAATAAACCGATCTAGGGTTTTCAAAAAAAAACCGAGGCGGTTTCTTAAAAAAAACGAACGGCAAACGGCGGCGGCTATACCTCCGGCGAGGTATTCCGGCAGGCGGGGCGGGGCTCCGGTGGCGGCAGCTATGCGGGGCGGCGGGGCGGTGGTGAGGTGAGGGCGACGGGGTGGCTTGGTATTTAAGAGAAGGGGGGTGCTGCCTTGGGGAGGGGGTCGGGCGGCGGCGAGGCGGCTCCGGCTCGGACTCCTCCTGAGTCCGGCGGCTGCTCGAGCGGGAGGCGACGGCGGCTGGGCCGGCCTGGCTCGGCTGGGCCCTTGGCCCAGTCGGGCGCGGTTTTTTTTTTAAATATTCCGCTCGGAAGAAAAAGAAAAAGAAATACTAAACGGACTCCAGAAATTCCGAAATAAATTTTCACGGGCTTCTAAAATCAAGCCTCACAAGGTGAACATTTATTTGGGACCTAAATGCAATATTGAAAAACGCACTTTTTTTCCTAATTCAAATAAAACACCGAAAAAAAACTCCGAAATAAAATCTTATTTGATTTTATTATTAAATCCTCAATATTTCTTTATTTTGGGAAAGTCATTTTATTCCCTCTCTCATATTTTTATAGTAGAAATAATTGATGATAAAATAAATAAAATCAAATGATCCTATTCTCAAAATTTGAGAGAACTCAAATATGAAAATATCGAAATCGCCAACTCTCTCCATGGGTCATTGAGTTGCGTAGAATTTCTAGGATCAACCAAAAATGCAAAAGAAATATGATATGCATTGATGATCTAATGTATAACATTCCAAATTGAAAATTTGGGATGTTACAAACTTACCCCCCTTAAGATGAATCTCGCCCTCGAGATACGGGTTGGCTAGAAAATAGGTGAGGGTGGTACTTGAACAAATCTTCCTCTCGCTCCCAGGTGGCTTCATCCTCTGAGTGGTGGCTCCACTAGACTTTGCAAAATTTGATAACCTTGCTGCGAGTAACTCGGTTGGCAAACTCGAGGATCTTAACAGGCTTCTCCTCGTAGGTCAAATCGTTATCCAACTGAATAGTTTCCAAAGGCACTGTATCTCTCAACGGTATATCAGCCATCTCTGCGTGACATTTCTTCAGCTGAGAAACGTGGAACACGTCATGTACTCCTGACAATCCTTCGGGCAATTCCAACTTGTAGGCTACTTCCCCCATACGTTCCAATACTCGATATGGTCCTACAAATCGTGGTGCTAACTTTCCTTTGACTCCAAAACGTTTTGTTCCCCGAAGTGGGGATACTTGAAGATAAGCTCTACAACTTTGTAAACTGTCTCCTTGCATTTAGAATCCGCATAACTCATCTGTCTGGACTGGGCTACCTTAAGCCTATCGCGAATCAACTTCACCTTCTGTTCAGACTCTTTAATCAAGTCAGCACCAAACAACTGACGGTCTCCAACTTCGTCCCATGACAAAGGTGTCCTGCACCTCCTTCCGTACAAGGCTTCGAAAGGGGCCATCTTCAAACTGGTTTGGTAACTATTGTTGTAAGAGAACTCTGCATATGGCAAATTGTTGTCCCAACTAGATCCATAATCTAGCGCACAAGCTCTCAGCATATCCTCCAAAATCTGATTTACCCTCTCGGTCTGTCCATCTGTCTGTGGATGAAAAGATGTGCTGAATTCTAGCCTGGTACCCAAAGTTTCATGCAACTGCTTCCAGAACTTTGAGGTTAATTGGGTTCCTCTATCTGATACGATACTCCTTGGAACTCCATGCAGACATACGATCCTGGTCATGTATATCTTTGCCAACTTAGCACTGGTGTAAGTGGTCTTTATTGGGATGAAATGAGCTACTTTCGTCAATCGATCAACTACAACCCAAATTGAGTCATAGCCTGAATGAGTCCTGGGTAATCCCGTGATAAAACCCATGCCTAGCTTATCCCACTTCCATTCGGGTATCGGCAATGGTTGTAACAATCCTGCTGGCTTCTGATGCTCTGCCTTTACTCTCTGGCATACATCACAAACTGCTACATACTCCGCTATATCCTTCTTCATTCCGGTCCACCAGAAAATATCCTTCAAATCCAGATACATCTTGGTATTTCCTGGATGAATTGAATATGGTGAATCGTGTGCCTCTTGCAAAATCAACTTCCTGATCTCCAGGTCATTGGGCACGTAAACACGGTCTTCAAACCATAGGGTGTCGTGCTCATCCTCACGAAATCGTTTAGCTTTTCCTTTGCTCAGTTTCTCTTTTATAGCGGCAATCTCTTTGTCAGCTTTCTGAGCTTCTCTGATTCTATCCATCAAAGTTGACTGAATCTCCAATGCTGCTACATAGCTTCTCGGAACTATTTCTAAACATAGTTCATGAAGATTTTCTGCTAACTCCTTGGGTATTTCTCCCGTCATTAATGTATTGACATGACTCTTGCGGCTTAATGCGTCAGCTACTACATTAGCCTTTCCGGGGTGATAATGCAATCTCATATCATAATCCTTGATAAGCTCCAACCATCTCCTTTGTCTGAGATTCAACTCCTTCTGGGTGAAAATGAAATTCAAACTCTTATGATCCGTGTAAACTTCGCAATGGTTTCCAATGAGGAAATGTCTCCATGTTTTCAAAGCGTGCACTACGGCTTCTAACTCCAAATCATGCGTAGCATAATTCAACTCATGGGGCTTCAATTGTCTTGAGGCATATGAAACAACTCCCCCTTCCTGCATAAGCACTGCTCCAAGTCCTTGACGTGAAGCGTCGAAGTACACCTCATAATCTTTGGTCTGGTCTGGCAAAATCAACACTGGTGAGGTAACCAAGCAATTCTTCAACTCCTGAAAACTAGCCTCACACTCCTCTGTCCATATGAACTTGGTATCTTTCTTCAACAACTCAGTCATAGGCTTCGCAATCTTTGAGAAATTCTCAATAAATCTCCGGTAGTATCCTGCGAGTCCAAGAAAACTCCGGATCTCTCCAACTGTTGTTGGGGCTTCCCACTTGGTCACGGTTTCAACTTTAGCGGGATCTACTGCTATACCTTCTCCGGATATAACGTGTCCGAGGAATCCTACTTCCTTCAACCAAAACTCACATTTGCTGAACTTGGCATATAATTGGTGTTCTTTGAGCTTTCCAAGTACCAAACACAAATGCTCCTTATGCTCCTCTTCATTCTTCGAATAAACCAGGATATCATCAATGAACACTACGACGAAATTATCCAAAAACTCCATAAACACTTTGTTCATCATGTTCATAAAATACGCAGGTGCGTTAGTCAGACCAAATGACATAACGGTATACTCATACAGCCCATACCTGGTAGTAAAAGCTGTCTTCAGAATATCTTGTTCTCGAATCTTCAACTGGTGGTATCCTGATCGCAGATCGATCTTGGAAAATACCTTCACTCCTTGCAATCGATCAAACAGATCGTTGATCATTGGTAGTGGGTACTTGTTCTTGATCGTTACTTCATTCAATCCTCGATAATCAACAACCATCCTTAACGATCCATCCTTCTTCTCCACTAGAAGTACTGGCGGTCCCCAAGGTGAAGAACTTGGGCGAATATATCCCTTATCCAGTAATTCCTTAATCTACTTCTTAATTTCCACCAAATCCTTTGCTGGCATCCTATAAGGTCTCTTTGATATTGGCCCAGTGCCGGGCAATAGCTCAATCAAGAACTCAATATCTCTATCCGGTGGCATGCCTGGCAACTCTTCTGGAAATACATCAGGGAAATCCCTTACCACTGGTACTTCCTCCTGCACAACTCCTGTTAGGCAATTTACTTGGGTCCTCTTTGGCACATGCCGGGATACATACTTGATCCTTCTCCCTTCTGGTGTGGTAAGCAAAATTGACTTACTAGCACACTCAATATTCCCTTCATACTTTGATAACCAATCCATGACTAATATCACATCCAATCCTTGAAATTCCAATACTTTTAGGTCTGAGGGAAAAACATAGTTACCAATCCTTAATGGTAACCGATCACACCATAGACTAGCCACATACTCTGCTCCGGGCGAGGTTACTAACATGGGTGACCTAAGGGCTTGGGTTGATAGGTTATACTTATCCACAAATTTCCTTGAGATGTATGAATGCGATGCTCCAGTATCAAAAAGAACGAGTGCAATAAATGACTTAACCAAAAACTTACCTATTACTGCATCGGGCTGAGCTTCAACCTCCTCCATGCTAACGTGGTTTACCTGTCCCCTGTTGAAAGGGTTCGGCTTCTTCCCAGAACTTCCATTTCCATTTTGGCCTTCAGGACATTCATTGGCATAATGTCCGGTCTTCGAACACTTATAGCAAGTGACTTGGCTTAGGTCCTTCTTGGCTGGGGTCGAGGGGTTGGTGCGGTTCTGGCCGTTGCTTCCTCCATTGCCCTTACCATTCTTGGTGCCATTGTGACTGTGCGAGCTACCTCCTCCATGGGTACGCTAAAAATGTCCTCCTGGTCTAGGGGTAAAACGTGGCTTCTGCTAAGCTCCTGAATTGTACTTTCCTTGTCCATACTTCCTCTTGCGGTTATCAATTTGCTGCTGCTTCCCTTCAATCATAAGAGCATGATCTACCAACTCCTGGTAGTTGTTGAAGGTGGCTACCATCAACTGCATGCTCAACTCATCATTCAGTCCTTCCAGAAACTTCTCCTGCTTAGCTGCATCCGTAGCGACGTCATCTGGGGCATAACGTGCTAACTTACTAAATTCCTCCACATACTGGCCAACTGTCCGTCCTCCTTGGCGCAAGTTACGAAACTCACGCTTCTTCATGGCCATAGCTCCTGCTGAAACATGGGCAGTACGGAAAGCCTGCTGAAACTGGTCCCATGTGACAGTGTCGACTGGGAAAGTGGCTGTGAAATTCTCCCACCATGATGCTGCGGGTCCTTCTAGCTGATGTGCGGCAAACTTCACCTTGTCCACTTCTGTGCATCCTGCTGTGGTCAACTCCCTAGCTGTCTTGCGGAGCCAATCATCTGCTACTATCGGCTCGGTGCTACTGGAAAACACCGGCGGATTCAGCCTGCTAAGTGGTCAACAGGTGGTGGTTGTGGTGGGTTGTTGTTGTTGTTCCCCTGATTCTGATTCTGGACTAGCAACTACATCAATGTGTTCTGCTGCTGGATCAACTGGGTGAGCTCCGGTGGAAAGGCAAATCCGGGGTCACGTCACGGAGGCATCTGAGGGTTTAGAAAAGATGAGATGTAAGAACAGAGGGGGTCTAAAGAGAAAACACTACCCATATGCACATGAGGCAAAAGCAAACAATTCACTTCATTCAATTAAACAAGGGCATACAATCGATCTAACTATCGCAAAAGTGCTCAAACTACTTTATTTACATGGTGGACTACTACTAATGATGAGGTGGTCTACTAGAAATATTCCTCGGTCGTTGACTCCATAATATCTGCTCCAGCTTCATCAACATAGTCATCATCGCTACTATCTGGTTCCGAGCCGGTGTCGTCGATGATGATGTAGTCTTGCGGGTTAATCTCCTTGGGTTCTTCGTCTTCATCTACTGGTGTCGGGCCTCCCATAAATATTCCAATCTTCTTGATCAGGTCGTCATTCTTCTCCACCAATACTTCAATTTCTTCTTCATAATCTTCACGTGTAGCCTTGAGTTCTTCCTCCAGTTCCTTGATTCTAGTCTTAGCCTTCTTCAGATCTATCATGTCGGCACACATCTGGTTCTCCTGTCGTCAAATGTGCTGGTTTAATTCCTGGATAAAAGCTGCGATTGATCTATCCTTCCTGGTGTTGATCATCTCGCAGTGTTCATCTCGGCGCCCACAAATCTGGTAGATAGTATCTTTGAGATCCTTGCGGTAGAATTCTCCAATGCGTCCCATGGCTTTGTGAGCTGCCATGCTCTTTCCTAGACTCCAAGTTGGTGCATCAAAAGAAAACTCTATGGATTCAGTGACTGGCATGAACGTCCTTCCTAGAACTTGAACTTGAATCATCCAGCGCTCTTCTTTTGGTAAAGTGGCGTTGTAGGTTCCCGTGAAGCTTGGTACTCCTATATTCAGGTATCTAGTGACTTCCTTCAAGTGGCGTCCAAAGGGTGTATCTTCATCCGGTTGCGTGAACTTATTCCTTGCATCCGCCATCCTAAAGAGTAGAAAAGATGAGAAGTCAGAAGAGAAGAGAGTGAAAAGTGATCTAGGTCTTTTAACTTAGTGGTCGTGTCCTACAGTCAGCGTGTGCTCTGATACCATCTCTGTAGCGACCAGACCTCAAACGGTCTGATCTCTGTGCTCCGGTGTCATCCCTGGATCAGTAATGCTGACAACACACAGTACTCGGAGGATTTATAGCAGAGTAGCAATCACACACTTATTACATCGAGTGTCTCATAAGAGAACTTATTACAATAAATATGGCTTAAGGCCATCTAATAATGATAACAGCGAAGGCTTGGAAGATAAGTGAGTCCATCAACTGCAACGACATCACTGAGTATAGAACCACGACCTAAAACTCCTTAATCATCGTCTGAAAAGTCTGCAACATTAACGTTGCAGCCCGAAAATGGGTCAGCACATGGAATATGTTGGCAGGGTAACACATAGAGAGTAATGGAATGAACAGCTATACTAAATGCATATCTGGCTGGTGGAAAGCTCTATGGTTACATTTTTGCGTAAAGCCAATTTTTCTCTACTTCAAAGGAATAAAATTTATTTAACTATCATGGTAGTTGTTAAACATTGAGAATGGTTGACAGCATTCTCAATCCCCATTAAGCATCATCATTAAACATAACCCAACCAAATTAATTTAGAGTAACATGTTGAGATTCACATGATAATCCAGGTACTAGATACTCAAGATGTCCATAACCAGGGACACGGCTAATCATGATTAGTTTTTTACACTCTGCAGAGGTTTGCGCACTTTTCCCCACAAGACTCGATCACCTCCGTTTGGTTTCTCGCACTACATGGTGTTTGAGAAGACGGATGACCGAGACATAGTCTTTCAGAAGCGCTAGCACCTTACGATCGGGTAGACCGTACCACCTACATCCCCTACATCTGCTAGTATACCACTGTAAGAGTTCGCACAACTTAGTCAACTATGCTAGAGCCCATAATAGCTTGTGGCTGCACATGGAAGTTTCTAGTATGAATAGTCTCATGATCCCTTTGAGCCTGGGTGGCGGTCCAAAAGAAAATAGGCAAGTCCTGGAATACCCAGGTGCCTCAATCCACCCAGATGTGTGTTTAAGTTGCCACCTTAGATAAATCATTAATTATCAATCTCACATCTGTCAATGGATTTCACTCACCCAATCCACGTCTACTAGCAAAGCATGGCATAATAAGCAAACGTAGAAGTAACTCCCAAAGGTTTGACAATAACTGGTAATAGGTACTACCTCATCTACTTCCCATCCCACAATTTAATTAGATCCTAATCATGCAATGTGTGAGGATTGATCTAATGCAATAAAACTGGGTAGTAGGAAAGGTATGATCAAAGTGTTACTTGCCTTGCTGATGATCCGGGAAACCTGGCGATTCGAAGTAACAGGCGGCGCACTCCGGATATTTTATCGCAAACAAACAAACAAGCATACAATAAGCACTCATCTAATGCACAAGTAAAACTCAAATAAGAGATCTAACCATAAGGTTCAACTTAAGAACTCCTGTTGGCAAAAATAATCGAATGGAACGAAGCAACGAAAGTCAAACGGCGAAAGAAAACAACTTCGTTCTAGAAATCTGGATCTAGGGCAATTTTTATAGTAGCAAAATCTTGTTTAGGTTGGTTAAACGGATAGAAGGTTTCGAGACGAATCCCTAGGCACTTGAATCGCCTGATTCCGATAAACGAGCGAAAAGTTAAACTAAAATGAAAATCGGATCAGAAATCGCGATCAAAAAAATTGCGGATTTAATCCGAGAAAAGAAAAACGAAGAACAGATTAATGAACGAACGTTCGTTATCTGAAACTAAACGATGAATGCGTTCGTTAAAACGAACGAATCGGTGAACGTTCACTAATTAAGTAAACCAGAGAAATAAACCGATCTAGGGTTTTAAAAAAAACCGAGGCGGTTTCTTAAAAAAACCGAACGGCGAACGGCGGCGGCTATACCTCCGGCGAGGTATTCCGGCGGGCGGGGCGGTCCTCCGGCGGCGGCGGCTATGCAGGGCGGCGGGGCGGTGGTGAGGTGAGGGCGGTGGGGTGGCTTGGTATTTAAGAGAAGGGGGGTGCTGCCTTGGGGAGGGGGTCGGGCAGCGGCGAGGCGGCTCCGGCTCAGACTCCTCCCGAGTCTGGCGGCTGCTCGAGTGGGAGGCGGCAGCGGCTGGGCCGGCCTGGCTCGGCTGGGCCCTTGGCCCAGTCGGGCGCGGGTTTTTTTTAAATATTCCGCTCGGAAGAAAAAGAAAAAGAAATACTAAACGGACTCCAAAAATTCCGAAATAAATTTTCACGGGCTTCTAAAATCAAGCCTCACAAGGTGAACATTTATTTGGGACCTAAATTAGTATATTTATATTTGAAGAACTCTCTTTCTTTATTACTTCCTATTAATTGCAACGATGACCAAAACTATGTTTGTCAACCCTCAACAACTTTTATTCATCATAATTTTTCTATGTGAGCTCATTGCTCTCCATGAGATCCAGATGATCTCTTCGTTTCTTTTTACTTCTTTCTCTTTCTCTTTTATTTACTTAAGATCATGGCAAAAGAATCAAGCCCTTGACTCAACACTAATCTTTATTATATAGCTCACGGGCTCGATTACATAGAAGGATAATAAAGCAAAACTCACAACTAGATCATACTAAGAACTTTTATTCTACTAAATCAAGATATTACCAAAAGGATCGAACTAAGAAAAACGGTAAAGATAAAAGTGATGGTGATACGATACCGGGGCACTCCCCCAAGCTTGGCAGTTGCCAAGGGGAGTGCCCATACCCGATGCTCAGTTCTTCTTTCTTGGTGAAGAAGGTGGAGTTGTTGATGATGGATAGTCACACATCGAGCGTAGGAGGTCTTCAACTTACGGATAATGCCTTTGAGTGCAATGATATGCTCCTTCAACAAAATATTTTCACGTGTGAGATACTTATTTTGTATACGAGCTAACTCAATCATCTTGAAAGCTTCGATCTCAGTTGGGGTAAGAAGATTGTGATCAAGTTGAAGGATGTCCGCTATTGCTGGAACTTGGTCCTCCATTGTCTTCTTGATCCCTTCATCCTTGCTGATCTCCATGGGTTCTCCTCTCTTCAGCTCTATCTTCATTAGCCAAGCATCGTTGCCCTCATGGTTGGAGGAGGAGGGAGATGACATAGTGCCTGGCCTTGACAACCCCGACAGAAAACAGCTCGAAACAAAGATAGGAGATTTTTGCGTGATAGAGGAGTCAAAACCCCTGAGAGATTATATAATGAATTTTTACCGACCAAAATATGTGTCGTGTACGAAAACGGAGTGCAGAGAGCACACGAGGTGCCCATGAGGTAGGGGGCATGCACAGGGGGTAGGGTGCGCCCTCCACCCTCGTGGAGCCCTCGTGTCCTTCCCGGACTGCTTCTTATTTTTCTATTTTTCTAAATATTCCAAAATGGAGAAATATTGCCTTAAAACTATTTTGGAGTAGGTTTACTTACCGTACCACATACCTATTCCTTTTCGGAGTCTGAAACATTCCGGAAAATGTCCCTTATGTATTCCTCCGGGGTTACGGTTTCAACAATATTGGTTTCAACATTTATGGGATTACCTGAGATATAATGTTTGATTCCTTGACCGTTCACCACTTTCAGATTTGTGCCTTCGAAGTTGTTGATTTTTATGGCACCGGAACGATAGACCTCCTCGATAACGTAAGGACCTTCCCATTTCGAGAGAAGTTTTCCTGCAAAAAATCTTAAACGAGAGTTGTATAGCAATACATAATCACCTATATTAAACGCATGCTTTTGTATTCTTGTGTAATGCCATCTTTTAACTTTTTCTTTAAACAACTTGGCATTTTCATAGGCTTGGCTTCTCCATTCATCAAGTGAGCTAATATCAAATAGCCTCTTCTCACCGGCAAGTTTGTAATCATAATTGAGCTCTTTAATAGCCCGATATGCCATGTGTTCTAGTTCGAGAGGTAAGTGACATGCTTTTCCATAAACCATTTTATACGGAGACATACCCATAGGATTTTTATATGCAGTTCTATAGGCCCATAATGCATCATCAAGTTTCTTGGACCAATTCTTTCTAGATCTATTAACAGTCTTTTGCAAAATAAATTTGATCTCTTTATTACTCAATTCTACTTGACCACTAGACTGTGGGTGATAAGGAGATGCAATTCTACGATTAACATCATATTTAGCAAGATTTTACAGAAAGCACCATGAATAAAATGTGAACCACCATCAGTCATTAAATATCTAGGGACTCCGAATCTTGGAAAAATAACTTCTTTAAGCATTTTAATAGAAGTGTTATGATCAGCACTACTAGTTGGAATAGCTTCTACCCACTTAGTAACGTAATCAACAACAACTAAAATATGTGTATATCCATTAGAGGAAGGAAAGGGTCCCATATAGTCAAAGCCCCAAACATCAAATGGTTCAATAACGAGTGAATAGTTCATAGGCATTTCTTGACGTCTACTAATATTACCAATTCTTTGACATTCATCACAAGATAAGACGAACTTACGGTCATCCTTGAAGAGAGTAGGCCAATAAAAACCAGATTGCAATACCTTATGTGTAGTTCTATCTCCAGCATGGTGTCCTCCATAAGCTTCGGAGTGACACTTGCGTAGGATCTGTTCCTATTCATGCTCAGGTACACAATGTCTAATAACACCATCTACTCCTTATTTATAAAGATGTGGGTCATCTCAAAAGTAATGCCTCAAATCATAGAAGAACTTTTTCTTTTGCTGATATGTGAAACTAGGTGGTATAAACTTAGCAACAATGTAATTAGCATAATCAGCATACCATGGAGCAGTATGAGAATCATTTATGACATTTAGTTGCTCGTCCGGAAAGCTATCATCAATAGGAAGTGGGTCATCAAGAACATTTTCTAACCTAGACAAGTTGTCTGCAACGGGGTTCTCAGCTCCCTTTCTATCAACAATATGTAAGTCAAATTCTTGTAGCAACAGAACCCATCTAATAAGTCTAGGTTTAGCATCTTTCTTTTCCATGAGATATTTAATAGCAACATGATCAGTGTGAATAGTTACTTTAGAATCAACAATATAAGGTTTGAATTTATCACAAGCAAATACAACTGCTAAGAATTATTTTTCAGTAGTAGCATAATTTCTTTGAGAATTGTCTAGGGTTTTACTAGCATATTGAATAACATTTAATTTCTTATCAACACTTTGTCCTAGAACAGCACCTACAGCATAATTACTAGCATCACACATAATTTCAAAGGGTAAATTCCAATCAGGTGGCTGAACAATAGGTGCAGAAATCAATGCTTTCTTAAGTATTTCAAATGCTTCTATACAATCATCATCAAAAACAAAAATGGTATATCTTTTTGTAATAAATTAGTCAGAGGCCGAGAAATTTTTGAGAAGTCCTTAATGAACCTCCTATAAAATCCGGCATGACCAAGGAAACTTCTTATACCTTTCATGTCCTTGGGACATGGCATCTTTTCAATATCATCAACCTTGGCTTTATCAACTTCAATAACTCTTTCAGAAACTTTGTGCCCCATGACAATACCTTCATTAACCATAAAGTGGCACTTTTCCCAATTCAATACAAGATTAGTTTCTTCGCATCTCTGAAAAACTCGATCAAGGTTGCATAAGCAATCATCAAAAGAAGATCCATAGACGGAAAAGTCGTCCATGAAAACCTCACAAATATTTTCACAAAAGTTAGAGAATATTGCCATCATGCATATTTGAAAGGTAGCAGGTGCATTACATAAACCAAAAGGCATACTTCTATAAGCAAAAGTATCAAAAGGGCATGTAAAAGAAGTCTTTGATTGATCTTTGGCTGACACAGGTATTTGAGGGAAACCAGAATAACCATCTGGAAAGCAAAAATGTGTATGTTTGGATAATCTTTCTAGCATTTGATCGATAAAAGGTAAGGGGTAATGATCCTTTTTAGTTGCCTTATTTAATTTGCGGAAATCAATTACCATCCTATAACATGTAATAATTCTTTGAGGAATCAATTCATCTTTATCATTAGGAACGACAGTAATACCTCCCTTCTTAGGGACACAATGGACATGACTTACCCACTGACTATCAGCAACGGGATAGATTATACCCGCCTCAAGGAGCTTTAGTATTTCCTTTCTTACCACTTCATTCATTTTAGGATTCAGCCGTCGTTGATGATCATGAACTGGTTTAGCATCTTCTTCCAAATTAATTTTATGTTGACATAGAGTGGGACTAATGCCCTTAAGATCATCAAGAGTATACCCAATAGCAGCACCGTGCTTCTTCGGAGTTTTCAATAATCTCTCTTCCTCATGCTCTGAAAGGTTAGCACTAATAATAATAGGATATATCTTTTTCTCATCAAGATAAGCATATTTAAGAGTATAAGGTAACGGTTTAAGCTCAAACACGGGATAACCCTTGGGTGGAGGAGGATCCCCTAGGATTTCAACTGGTAAATTGTTTTTCAGAATAGGTTCTTGTTTAAAGAATACTTCATCTATTTCCCTTCTTTCATTCATAAGCATATCATTTTCATGGTCTAACAAATATTGTTCTAAAGGATCACTAGGAGGTACGACAATAGAAGCAAGACCAATAATTTCATCCTTACTAGGTAATTCTTCTTCACGGTGTTGTCTACTAAATTTAGAGAAATTAAATTCATGAGTCACATCATCTAAATCGATAGTAACAACATCTCTTTTGCAATCTATGGTAGCATTAACAGTGTTCAAGAAGGGACTACCAAATATAATGGGGCAAAAGCTATCTTGTGGGGAACCAAGAACAAGAAAATCAGCAGGATATTTAGTTTTCCCACAAAAGACTTGAACATCTCTAACAATTCCCATTGGTGAAATAGTATCTCTATTGGTACGTTTAATTGTGACATCAATATTTTCCATCTCAGCAGGTGCAATATCATGCATAACTTCTTTGTATAAGGAATAAGGTATTGCACTAGCACTAGCACCCATATCACATAAACCATAGCATGAAACATATGGAACCAAATCATCCCCTTATGATGCAACGCATAAACTAGGGTTTAAGCTTCTGTCACTCTAGCAACCCATCATCTACTTATTACTCCCCAATGCCTTCCTCTAGGCCCAAACAATGGTGAAGTGTCATGTAGTCGATGTTCACATAACACCAGTAGAGGAGAGACAACATACGTCTCATCAAAATATCGAACGAATACCAAATTCACATGACTACTAATAGCAACACTTCTCCCATGTCCTCAGGAACAAAAGTAATTACTCACAAAGCATAAACATGTTCATAATCAGAGGGGTATAATATGCATATAGGATCTGAACATATGATCTTCCACCAATTAAACCAACTAGCATCAACTACAAGGAGTAATTAACACTACTACCAACCTACTAGCACCAATCCTGGACTTGGAGACAAGAATTGGATACAAGAGATGAACTAGGGTTTTGAGAGGAGATGGTGCTGATGAAGATGTTGATGGAGATTGCCCTCTCCTGATGAGAGGAGCGTTGATGATGATGATGGCGATGATTTCCCCCTCCGGGAGGGAAGTTTCCCCGGCAGAACAGCTCCGCCAGAGCCCTAGATTGGTTCCGCCAAGGTTCCGCCTCATGGCGGCGGAGTTTCGTCCGAGAAGATGGATTCTTATTTTTTTCCCATCGAAAGACTTCATATAGCAGAAGATGTCCACCGGAGGGCCACCAGGGGGCCCATGAGGTAGGGGGCATGCCCCCCACCCTCGTGGGCAGGGTGTGGCCCCCCTTGGTGAAGTTCTTGCTCTCAATATTTTTTATATATTTGGAAAACGTCTTTCGTGGAGTTTCAGGACTTTTGGAGCTGTGCAGAATATGTCTCTAATATTTGCTCCTTTTCTAGCCCAGAATCCCACCTGCCAGCATTCTCCCTCTTTATGTAAACCTTGTAAAATAAGAGAGAATAGGCATAAGTAAACCTTGTAAAATAAGAGAGAATAGCATAAGTATTGTGACATAATGTGTAATAACAGCCCATAATTGCAATAAATATCGATATATAAAAGCATGATGCAAAAATGGACGTATCAGGAACCAAGAACAAGAAAATCAGTAGGGTATTTAACTTTCCC
Organism: Triticum urartu; assembly: GCF_003073215.2. Classification (NCBI taxonomy): domain Eukaryota; kingdom Viridiplantae; phylum Streptophyta; class Magnoliopsida; order Poales; family Poaceae; genus Triticum; species Triticum urartu. The sequence continues at coordinate 81,352,049 of NC_053027.1, forward strand.
ACACAAGACTTCAACATCTCTAGCAATCCCAACTGGTGAAATACTCTATTGGCAAGATTAATTGTAATGCCAATATCTTCTATCTCAGCTGGTGCAATATCATGCATAATTTGTTTGTATAGAGAATGAGGTATTGCACTTGCACTAGCACCAATATCACATAAGCCATGATAGAAATGATCTCCTATTTTAACAGAAATAGCAGGCATGCCTACAACAGGTCTATGTTTATTTTTAGTATCAGGTCTAGCAATTCTAGCAGCTTCATCACAGAAGTAAATAATATGCCCATCAATATTATCGGCCAAGAGATCTTTAACCATAGCAACACTAGGTTAAACTTTAATTTGCTCAGGGGGTTTGGGTGTCTTAATATTACTTTTTTGACCAGAGTTGAAGCTTTAGCATGATCCTTTATTCTAACAAGGAAAGGTGGTTTCTCAATATAAGCAGTAGGAACAACAGGATCATTATAAGTGATAGTCTTTTCTTCAACTTTAATAGGTGCAACTACTTTTACTTCAATGGGAGGATTATATTTAAACCACTTCTCCTTAGGGAGATCAACATGAGTAGCAAAGGATTCACAGAAAGAAGCTATTATCTCATAGTCAAGTCCATATTTAGTGCTAAATTCACAAAAAGCATTGGTATCCATAAAAGATTTAACACAATCAAACTTAGGTGTTATACCTGACTCCTTACCTTCATCGAGATCCCAATCTTCAGAGTTGCTTTTAATTCTTTCCAATAAATCCCATTTGAGTTCAATAGTCTTCATCATAAAAGATCCAGTACAAGAAGTATCGAGCATGGAGCGATTACTGAGAGAAAGCCGAGCATAAATTTTTTGAATAATCATTTCTTTTGAGAACTCATGATTGGGGCATGAATATAACATTGAATTAAGCCTCCCCAAGATTGAGCGATGCTTTCTCCTTCGCGAGGCCAAAAATTATATATATAATTCGATCACGATGAACAAGATGCATAGGATAAAACTTCTAATGAAATTACAATTTCAATCAGTTGTAGTTCCATGATCCCATATCATCACATAGCCTAAACCATGTCAATGCCTCTCCCTTCAAAGATAAAGGGAACACCTTCTTCTTTATAACATCCTCGGGCATACCTATAGGCTTAAATAATCCACAAACTTCATCCACATAGATTAGGTGCAAATCGGGATGTAATGTTCCATCACCTGTGAAAGGATTAGCTAGCAGTTTCTCTATCATACCTAAAGTAATTTCAAAGTAAAAAAATTTAGTAGGTTCAGTAGGTTGAGGAGAAACTCTTTGCTCTACTGGTGGGGTGAAGATGTTGGGGAACGTAGTAATTTCAAAAAAATTCCTACGCACACGCAAGATCATGGTGATGCATAGCAACTAGAGGGGAGAGTGTAGTCCATGTACCCTCATAGACCATTAAGCGGAAGCTTTATACAACACAGTTGATGTAGTCGTACATCTTCGCGATCGACCGATCCTCAGTGAGGGAATCCTGGATTAGGGGGTGTCCGGATGGCCGGACTATACCTTCAGCCGGACTCCTGGACTATGAAGATACAAGATTGAAGACTTCGTCCCGTGTCTGGGAGGACTTTCCTTGGCGTGGAAGGCAAGCTTGGCGATACGGATATGTGGATCTCCTACCATTGTAACCGACTTTGTGTAACCCTAACCCTCTCCGGTGTCTATATAAACCATAGGGTTTTAGTCCGTAGGACAACATACAGAACAACAATCATACCATAGGCTAGCTTCTAGTGTTTAGCCTCTCTGATCTCGTGGTAGATCTACTCTTGTACTACCCATATCATCAATATAAATCAAGCAGGACGTAGGGTTTTACCTCCATCAATAGGGCCCGAACCTGGGTAAAACTTCATTTCCTCCTGTTACCATCCGGCCTAGACGCACAGTTCGGGACCCCCTACCCGAGATCTGCCGGTTTTGACACCGACATTGGTGCTTTCATTGAGAGTTCCTCTGTGTCGTCGCCGTTAGGCTTGATGGCTCCTACGATCATCAATAGCGATGCAGTCCAGGGTGAGACCTTCCTCCCCGGACAGATCTTCGTCTTCGGCGGCTTCGCACTGCGGGCCAATTCACTTGGCCATCTGGAGCAGATCGAAAGCTATGCCCCTGGCCGTCAGGTCAGATTTGGAAGTTTAAACTACACGGCTGACATCCGCGGGGACTTGATCTTCGACGGATTCGAGCCACTGCCGAGCGCGCCGCACTGTCACGACGAGCATGATCTAGCTCTGCCGCCGAACAGTGCCCTGGAGGCCGCACCCGCATCGGCTTCGACCCTTAATTCGGAGCCAACTGCGCCGATCGAGGATGGGTGGTTGGACGCCGCCTCGGGGGCTGCGATCCCAACGGCGATCGAGCCGAACACCAGCCCCGCACTCCGAGACTCGTGACTCCAAGGAGCCGGACTCCTCTCCGGACTCCGAACCCTCCGCGCCCCTGCCGATCGAATCCGATTGGGCGCCGATCATGGAGTTTACTGCCGCGGACATCTTTCAGCACTCGCCTTTCGGCGATATTCTGAAGACACTAAAGTCTCTCTCTTTATCAGGAGAGCCCTGGCCGACTACGGTCAGCAAGGTTGGGATACGGACGATGAAGAAATTCAAAGCCCACCCACCACCCACTTTGTAGCCACTATCGATGATTTAACCGACATGCTCGACTTCGACTCTGAAGACATCGACGGTATGGACGCCGATGCAGGAGACGATGAAGAACCAGCGCCTATTGGGCCCTGGAAAGCCACCTCGTCATATGACATATACATGGTGGACACCCCAAAAGAAGGAGATGGCGATGGAACAGCGGAGGATGACCCCTCCAAGAAACAGCCTAAGCGCCGGCGTCAGCGGCGCCGCTCAAAATCCCGCCAAAGCAAATACGGTGATTCCAGCACGGGAGATAATAATACTCCGGAGAGTGCCGAAGAAAACCCCCTCCAGCAAGATTCAGCACAGGAGGATGGAGAAGCCAGCCCTCATGAGAGAGCGGCAGACAGAGAGGTCGAGGACGATAATTATATGCCTCCCTCCGAAGACGAGGCAAGCCTCGACGACGACGAATTCCGTGCCAGAGGATCCCGTCGAGCAAGAGCGTTTTCAACGCAGGCTTATGGCCACAGCAAGAAGCCTCAAGAAAAAACAGCAACAGCTTAGAGCTGATCAAGATTTGCTAGTCGACAGATGGACTGAAGTCCTTGCGGCCGAAGAGCATAAACTCGAACGCCCCTCCAAGAGCTACCCAAAGCGCAGGTTGCTACCCCGATTAGAGGAGGAAGCACTTAAACCTACATCACCAGCACTGATACGGCCGACCGGCCACCTCGTGGCCGCGACAGAGAGGCCTCTCGGCCCTCCACTCAAGCCGCACCCCGTACCAAGGCACGGGAAAATGCGCCAGACCTGCGAGATATGTTGGAGGACAAGGCAAGGCAAACAAGATCGATCTACGGATCGCGTGGGCGCCCCACGACTCGAGACGATAACCGTCACGCCGGACACAATCCGGTAGGGCCGAACACAGTAGACAAAGCTCATTGGAGCTACATCGATATAGCCCAGTACAGAGGCGCCGCACACCCACTATGCTTCACAGACGAAGTAATGGATCATCAAATCCCCGAGGGTTTCAAACCCGTAAACATCGAATCATATGATGGCACAACAGATCCTGCGGTATGGATCGAGGATTATCTCCTTCATATCCACATGGCCCGCGGCGAATGATCTCCACGCCATCAAATACCTCCCACTCAAGCTTAAAGGACCAGCTCGGCATTGGCTTAACAGCTTGCCAGCAGGATCAATCAGTTGTTGGGAGGACCTGGAAGCCGCATTCCTCGACAATTTCCAGGGCACTTATGTGCGACCACCAGACGCCGATGACCTAAGCCACGTAATTCAGCAGCCAGAGGAATCGGCCAGGCAATTCTGGACACGGTTCCTAACAAAGAAAAATCAAATAGTCGACTGTCCGGACGCAGAGGCCCTAGCAGCCTTCAAGCACAATATCCGTGACGAGTGGCTTGCCCGGCACCTTGGACAGGAAAAGCCGAAATCTATGGCAGCACTCACGACACTCATGACCCGCTTTTGCGCGGGAGAAGACAGCTGGCTTGCTCGTAGCAACAATATGACCAAGAACCCTGGTAATTCGGATACCAGGGACAGTAGTGGCAGGTCGCGTCGCAACAAGCAGAAGCGCCGCATTAACGGCGACAATGCTGAGGATACGACAGTTAATGCCGGATTCAGAGGCTATAAAATCCGGTCAGCGGAAAAAGCCATTCAAAAGAAATCCTAGGGGCCCGTCCAGTTTGGACCGAATACTCGACCGCTTGTGCCAGATACATGGCACCCCCGAAAAGCCGGCCAATCACACCAACAGGGATTGTTGGGTGTTCAAGCAGGCAGGCAAGTTAAATGCCGAAAAAGACAAGGGGGCATAGCGATGACGACGAAGAGCCCCGGCCGCCGAACAACAGTGGACAGAAGGGTTTTCCCCCACAAGTGCGGACGGTGAACATGATATACGCAACCCACGTCCCCAAGAGGGAAGACGCGCGTTAAGGGACGTATACGCGGTAGAGCCAGTCGCCCCAAAGTTCAACCCATGGTCCTCCTGCCCGATCACCTTTGATCGAAGGGACCATCCCACTAGCATCCCCGTCATGGCGGATTCGCCGCATTGGTTCTAGACCCAATTATTGACGGATTTCATCTCACTAGAGTCCTTATGGACGGCGGCAGCAGCCTGAACCTGCTTTACCAGGATACAGTGCGGAAAATGGGCATAGATCCCTCGAGGATTAAGCCCACCAAAACGACCTTTAAAGGCGTAATACCAGGTGTAGAGGCCAACTGTACAGGCTCAGTCACACTTGAAGTGGTCTTCGGATCTCCGGATAATTTCCGAAGCGAGGAGTTAATCTTCGACATAGTCCCATTCCGCAGTGGCTATCACGCACTGCTCGGGCGAACCGCATTCGCCAAGTTCAATGCGGTACCGCACTACGCATACCTTAAGCTCAAGATGCCAGGCCCTCGAGGAGTAATTACGGTCAATGGAAACACCGAACGCTCCCTCCGAACGGAGGAGCACACGGCGGCCCTTGCAGCGGAAGTACAAAGCAGCCTCTCCAGGCAGTTCTCCAGTCCGGCCATTAAACGTCCGGACACCGTCAAGCGCCGGAGTAACCTACAACAAGACCGCCTGGCACGTTCCGAGCAGGCGTAGCAATGCGGCCCCAACCCCAGCCCTCGCAAAAATGCGACACCAGTGCTTCGCGTACATAACTACGCTCTAGAAATACCATGGGTACAGGGGGAGGGGCACCATCACGGCACGCCCGAAACACGGCTTAAACCGCACCAGGGGCTGCCGATTTTTTAATTTTCTCTTACTTTCAGGACTCCATTCTTCGGAAGGCCTGTTCGGCAGTTCAATTGCCGCACAAACGATGCAAGAACCAGGGAAGCAGACAAGCCATGCCGCATTACGGAACTCCCAGGTGGTCTCTATCACGAGCAGTATACCTGTTTCGCATACCATTCCGCAGCCTGCCCCTGGAACGGACATGTTAAATAGTCCAACCTTTTGCTTATCGCATTATTTGTATCGTTCTGCTTTGATCGCAGCCCTTTTTAATAAACAATGCATAGCTTTTGTCTATTTTTGCATTACTCTTTTTTTACAAATATATGTTCCTTAACGACATGTTGCACCCGTACACTTTGGTACGGCCAAAATACGCCAGGGGCTTTAGTACCCCTCAATATGGTGTGAGAAGTCCGAACACTTTAACAAGTGCGGCACCCCAAACTTATAGCATTATATGCATCGGCTCCGAATCATGTCTTGGGTCAATAGTTGGGTTTGCCCGGCTCCTATGTTTTGGTGCCTTACGTTCTGCTATGTCGGCTAAGGTAGCACTAGGAGAACCACTGCGATTGTGCCCCAGTTGAGCTGGGTCTAGCACCTCAGTAGAGAAAGCTAAAACTGACTGTCATGATGAAGCGAGAGCTGGTCGCTGTTCGAGAGGTTTTTCGAGTCCCTAAAGACTTATGCCGCTTAGAGCGAGGAGTCGGCTCTGTCCGGCCAAGGCATGGATAGCGCCCCGAACTCGGTCTTCCGAATACCAGGGGCTTCGCCGAAATTTAAAATTATAGAATTCTATGGCTAAGTGAGAGTGTTCACGCATTATAGTCCGATTGCCTTGTTCATTGTGCTGAGCGCCTCCCTCGAAGGACCCAAACATGGGAAAAAGAGCGCTCAGGTTTATCCCCGAACACCCCAGCACTAGCGGCACGGGGGCAGAAGCTGACGACTCGCCATCTCTCAGAATTGATAAACAGCCGCACAGAAGGTAATATTTTAAATTTTAAATTCCAACAGCATTGCTTAGCGCATATGAACAAGTTTTCAGCGCACAGGACAAAACGAGCGAGTTTTACTCAAAAATTACATCCCTGGAACATTCATCCCACATAGCGGCACCCTTCAGAACATCCTTATAATAATTCTCGGGCTTGCGATGCTCTTTCCCCGGCGGTGGCCCGTCCTTCACAAGCTTCTCAGCATCCAGCTTGCCCCAGTGCACCTTAGCACGGGCAAGGGCCCTACGGGCACCTTCAATGCAGACGGAGCGCTTGATGACTTCGAGCCTTGGACAGGCCCCCACCAGCCGCCGCACCAGCCCAAAATATCTCCCAGGCAGAGCCTCTCCAGGCCACAGCCGAACTATGAGGCAACTCATGGCCTATTCGGCCACCTTGTGGAGCTCGACCAGTTGCTTCAGCTGGTCGCTCAGGGGCATGGGGTGTCCGGCCTCAGCATACTGGGACCAGAACACCTTCTCTGTCGAGCTGCCCTCCTCGGCTCGATAGAATGCGGCGGCATCAGACACGCTACGGGGAAGATCTGCGAATGCTCCTTGAAAGGTCCGGATTCGGGTAAGTAACAAGTAACTCACGTTTATGTGTTTGCTTTGCATAAAGAATGCCTTATCCGGTGCTATCTTTTTCACCTCATCCAACTCCTGGAGGGTCTTAGGGATTCGGCCTTGGCAGACTTGGCATTTTCATTAGCCACCGCGAGCTCCGACGCTCGCGTCTTTGAGTCAAGCTCCAAACTCTCATGTTTTTCCATGAGAGCCTGGAGCTCTTGCCGCACCTTTCCAACTTCAGCCTCATACTTCTCCCGCTCGGTGCGCTCTGTGGCCGCCCTCTTCTCGGCCTCGAGCAGCGCTTGCTTAAGGGTCGCCACCTCAGACGTGGCCCCTACAATAGCCACGATACTCCTGTCATTTTTTGCAATTGCACCCTTTTTTATATATATTTAAAACAAGGTATTTCTTACCTTCCTTGTCGTCGAGCTGCTTCTTGGCACGCCCGAGCTCTTGCTCGGACTGCTCGAGGTTCTGCTTTAGCATGTCCACTTCCGTAGTCAGTGCGGCGGATGCCAGCAGAGAAACCTGCATACGCATATTGACTCCTTTTTGTTAGACTCCTGCGAATTTTATTTGATCCTCTATTCGGCTTTTCTTCCCGAACACCAAACAGAGCATCAGGGGCTACTGTCTATGCGGTAATATTATTTACACATTCTTTACTTACCTCAAATCCTGTTAAAAGGCTAGTACAAGCTTCAGTCGGTCCGCTCTTGGCGGACTGAACCTTCTGGACCACCGCACTCATAATGGTGCGGTGCTCCTCATCGATGGAGGCGCCTTTGAGCACCTCCAACAGATTGTCCGATGCCTTCGGTTGGACGGGGGTCACCGGCACGGTGGGCTTGCTCCCTTGGAAGGAGGTCGCCCGCCGGACTCCTGGAACCTTTGGAAGGTTCCGGAGGCGGTGTCGGCCTAGGGCCGGACTTGGAGCCTGGGGGGTTTTATCCCTTTTACTCCTGGAGTCCGGGAGGTCGCCTTGCGGCGCCTCCAGGACCACCTCCTCCTGACTTGGAACCTGCTGGGACAATACTTCAGCGTCGTGCGTAGGGCGGGGGGAGGTGGCCGTCGGAAGCGAATTCACATCCGACGAGTCCAGCGAACCGCTCGACGACGTGTCGAGCCGGTCTTTGGGTGGGCTGCATAATCATATTCGACATAAGGGAAAGTTGTGCAATAAAGGAATACTATGAATTACTCTGGTATCCGGATACTTACGATTTCGCCAGGGGCTTGGCCCTGAGCGGCCACTCCTCTCCGCCGTCGTCGGCGTCGGTGGAGTAGTCCGGAGGAAGGGTTTTCCCCTTCTTGGACCCTTCGGCCTCCCCAGTGAGGGCGGCCTTCCTTTTCTTCTCTCCCCCGCTGGAGGGGGAGAGGTCTCTTCTTCCTCCTCCTCGTCTTCACGGGAGGAATGCGCCTTGGAGCCGTCGGATGATGAACCCGACACCTCCTGGCGCCGGGCACTTTTTCGAGTCCCCGTTGGCCTTCTTCTCCGGCACCACATAGGGTGCCGGAACCAGCAGCTTCGCCAAGCGGGCATCGGCTGGGTCTTCGGGCAAAGGAGCCGGACAGTCGATCTGTCCGGACTTCGCCTGCCAATCCTGTCAAAGGTAAGGGAGCTTAGATCCCGCATAGAGTTAAACTATGAAAAACTAATACCCTGTAAAAGGTACAAACAACTTACCGCGCTAGCTGACACTGCGCGCTGAATCCGCGATCCTCGGTAGCGGATGCGGGAGCCTCGGCGCCCTTGAAAAGCACCTTCCAGGCATCTTCGTACGTCGTGTCGAAGAGCCTGCTCAGAGTTCGGTGCGGCGGAACTCCCACAGATTGTTGACACGGGAGGATCCGGCGGATGAGCATAACCTGGACTACGTTGACAAGCTTGAGCTGCTTGTTCACCAGGGTTTGGATGCATGTTTGCAGTCCAGTCACCTCTCCTTTGCTGCCCCACGACAGGCCCGTCTCTTTCCAGGACGTGAGCCGCGTTGGGGGTCCGGACCGGAACTCGGGGGCTGCGACCCACTCAGGGTCGCGCGGCTCGGTGATGTAAAACCACCCCGATTGCCACCCCTTCAGGGTCTCCACAAAGGAGCCCTCGAGCCATAAGACGTTGGGCATCTTGCCCACCATGGCGCCTCCGCACTCCGCCTGGTTGCCGCGCACCACCTTCGGCTTGACATTGAAAGTCTTGAGCCATAGGCCGAAATGGGGGCGGATGCAGAGGAAAGCCTCGCACACGACGATAAACGCCGAGATGTTGAGGATGAAGTTCGGGGCCAGATCATGGAAATCCAGGCCGTAGTAGAACATGAGTCCCCGGACGAATGGGTGGATAGGAAAGCCCAGTCCGCGGAGGAAGTGGGGAAGGAACACTACCCTCTCATGGGGCCTTGGGGTGGGGAGGAGCTGCCCCTCTTCGGGAAGCCGGTACGCGATGTCGTTAGACAAGTATCCGGCCTTCCTCAGTTTTTTGATGTGTCCCTCCATGACGGAGGAGACCATCCACTTGCCTCCCGCTCCGGACATGGCTGGAGAAGGTTGAGGTGGGGAGTGCGGACTTGGGCGCTGGAGCTCGAGTGCGAATGGATAGGCAAAGGAGGAAGAAGGCGTAGGTGAAAAGGTGGATCCTTATCCCCTTATATGGGTGGACGCAACTACGTGTCCCCACCAGCCTGGTAAAACTCGCTTATCTCCAAGCGCCGTAATCAATGGCGCAGTTGGGTTACCCACGCCCGTATTGATGAGAATCCCGGAATAAGGGGACACGATCTCTGCTTCGACGAGACGTGCCAAGGAAACCGCCTCGCATGACACGCTGAGGTGGGACAATAAAACGATTCGAATAAAGGCTTGGCCGTGGTGCGATGTCACACTACGGAATACGTCAGCAGATTAGATTTGTGTAAATATTATTCTCTCTATGGCAATATGTGGAAACTTATTTTGCAGAGCCGGACACTATTTTTGTGTTCAAAATCTTCTATGAAGTACTTGGAGGAGGAACCCGCCTTGCAATGCCGAAGACAATCTGCGCGCCGGACTCGTCGTCATTGAAGCCTGGTTCAGGGGCTACTGAGGGAGTCCTGGATTAGGGGGTGTCCGGATGGCCGGACTATACCTTCAGCCGGACTCCTGGACTATGAAGATACAAGATTGAAGACTTCGTCCCGTGTCCGGAAGGGACTTTCCTTGGCGTGGAAGGCAAGCTTGGCGATACGGATATGGATCTCCTACCATTGTAACCGACTTTGTGTAACCCTAACCCTCTCCGGTGTCTATATAAACCGGAGGGTTTTAGTCCGTAGGAAAACATACAGAACAACAATCATACCATAGGCTAGCTTCTAGGGTTTAGCCTCTCCGATCTCGTGGTAGATCTACTCTTGTACTACCCATATCATCAATATTAATCAAGCAGGACGTAGGGTTTTACCTCCATCAAGAGGGCCTGAACCTGGGTAAAACTTCGTGTCCCTTGCCTCCTATCATCCGGCCTAGACGCACAGTTCGGGACCCCCTACCCGAGATCCGCCGGTTTTGACACCGACACCTACCCGAGATCCGCCGGTTTTGACACCGACACTCAGTACCGAACGTACGACACCTCCGCGTTCAGCACACGTTCAGCTCGGTGACGTCTCGCGAACTCACGATCTAGTAGAGCTCGAAGGAGAGTTTCATCAGCACGATGGTGTGGTGACGATGTTGATGAAGCTACCATCGCAGGGCTTCGCCTAACCACCGCTACAGTATGACCGAGGTGGATTATGGTGGAGGTGGGCACCGCACACGGGTGGGAGAGATCAATGATCAACTTGTGTGTTCTAGGGTGCCCCCTGCCCCCGTATATAAAGGAGCAAGGGGGGAGGCCAGCCGGCCCTGTAGGGCGCGCCAGGAGTAGGAGTCCTCCTCCTAGTAGGAGTAGGACTCCCCTCTTTCCTACTCCTACTAGGAGGGGAAAAGGAAGGGGGAGAAGGAGAAGGAAAGGGGGGTGCCGCCCCCCTCCCTTCCTAGTCCAATTCAGACCAGAGGGGGAGGGGGCACGCGGCCTGCCCTGGCCGGCCCCTCTCTCTCTCCACTAGGGCCCAAAAAGGCCCATTAACCCCTGGGGGGTTCCGGTAACCCCTCTGGCACTCCGGTAAAATACCGATTTCACCCGGAACTCTTCCTATGTCCAAATGTAGGCTTCCAATATATCAATCTTTATGTCTCGACCATTTCGAGACTCCTCGTCATGTCCGTGATCATATCCGGGACTCCGAACTACCTTCGGTATATCAAAACATATAACTCATAATACCGATCGTCATAGAACTTTAAGCGTGCGGACCCTACGGGTTCGAGAACTATGTAGACATGACCGAGACACGTCTGCGGTCAATAACCAATAGCGAAACTTGGATGCCCATATTGGTTCCTACATATTCTACGAAGATCTTTACCGGTCAAACCGCATAAGAACGTACGTTGTTCCCTTTGTCATCGGTATGTTACTTGCCCGAGATTCGATCGTCGGTATCGCAATACCTAGCTCAATCTCGTTACCGGCAAGTATCTTTACTCGTTCTACAATGCATCATCCCGCAACTAGCTCATCAGTTGCATTGCTTGCAAGGCTTATAGTGATGTGCATTACCGAGAGTGTCCAGAGATACCTCTCCGACAATCGGAGTGACAAATCCTATTCTTGATCTATGCCAACACAACAAGTACCATCGGAGACACCTATAGAGCACCTTTATAATCACCCAGTTACGTTGTGACGTTTGGTAGCACACAAAGTGTTCCTCCGGTAATCGGGAGTTGCATAATCTCATAGTCATAGGAACATGTATAAGTCATGAAGAAAGCAATAGCAGTAAACTAAAACGATCAAGTGATAAGCTAACAAAATGGGTCAAGCCAATCACATCATTCTCTAATGATGTGATACCGTTTAATCAAATGACAACTCATGTCTATGGTTAGGAAACATAACCATCATTGATTCAACGAGCTAGTCAAGTAGAGGCATACTAGTGACAATCTGTTTGTCTATGTATTCACACCTGTATTATGTTTCCGGTTAATACAATTATACCATGAATAATAAACATTTATCATGATATGAGGAAATAAATAATATCTTTATTATTGACTCTAGGTCATATTTCCTTCAGAACATACCCCGAACAAGCACCTCAAAGGATTATGTTCCATAGTAACAAGTGACAGTAAATTTCACCACATTATATAAATGTTTCCTGACCAAATTCCACCTACCTAAGGCACTTCACTCCCCAACAACGACGCCAGAAAAGAGTCTTGATGACCCACAAGTGTAGGGGATCTTTCGTATCCTTTTCGATTAGTAAGAGTGTCAAACCCAACAAGGAGCAGAAGGAAATGATAAGCGGCTTTCAGCAAGGTATTCTCTGCAAGCACTGAAATTATCAGTAACAGATAGTTTTGTGATAAGGTAATTTGTAATGGGTAGCAAGTAAAAAAGTAAATAAGTTGCAACACGATGGCCCAATCCTTTTTGTAGCAAAGGACAAGCCTGGACAAACTCTTATATAAAGGAAAGTGCTCCCGAGGACACATGGGAATTATCATCAAGCTAGTTTTCATCACGCTCATATGATTCGCGTTCGGTACTTTGATAATTTGATATGTGGATGGACCGGTGCTTGGGTACTGTCCTTCCTTGGACAAGCATCCCACTTATGATTAACCCCTTACGAAGCAACGCGCAAACTGGGGTTTAAGCTTCTGTCACTCTAGCAACCCATCATCTACTTATTACTTCCCAATGCCTTCCTCTAGGCCCAAATAATAGTGAAGTGGCATGTAGTCGGCGTCCACATGACACCACTAGAGGAAAGACAACATACATCTCATCAAAATATCGAACGAATACCAAATTCACATGACTACTTCTAGCAAGACTTCTCCCATGTCCTCAGGAACAAACGTAACTACTCACAAATCATATTCATGTTCATAATCAGAGGGGTATTAATATGCATAATGGATCTGAACATATGATCTTCCACCAAGTAAACCAACTAGCATCAACTACAAGGAGTAATCAACACTACTAGCAACCCACAGGTACCAATCTGAGATTTGGATTCATAGATTGGATACAAGAGATGAACTAGGGTTTGAGATGAGATGGTGCCGGTGAAGATGTTGATGGAGATTGACCCCCTCACGATGAGAGGATCATTCGTGATGACGATGGTGATGATTTCCCCCTCCCGGAGGGTTTCCCCGGCAGAACAGCTCCGCCGGAGCCTAGATTGGTACTTGCTTATTATTTTTTCCTCCACGAAAGACCTCATATAGCAGAAGATGGGCATCAGAGGGCTGCCAGGGGGCCCACGAGGCAGGGGGGCGCGCCCCCCACCCTCGTGGACGGTGGATGGCCCCCCTCTGGTACTTCTTTTGCCCAATATTTTTTATATATTCTGAAAATAATTCTTGTGGAGTTTCAGGACTTTTGGAGATGTGCATAATAGGTCTCTAATATTTGCTCCTTTTCCAGCCCAGAATTCCAGCTGCCGGCATTCCCCCTCTTCATGTAAACCTTGTAAAATAAGAGAGAAAAGGCATAAGTATTCTGACATAATGTGTAATAATAGCCCATAATGCAATAAATATCAATATAAAAGCATGATGCAAAATGGACGTATCAACCTGCCTTACGAGGTGGGTTGTCCGGCCTTTACCCGAGAGTTACAGCAGTTCCAATGGCCCTCCCACCGCACGTTCAAGCTCGATGTTGGCGAGAAGTACAATGGCAAGACCCACCCGTCTGAGTTCCTTAGCATCTACACCATCACGATGCAAGCTACTGGAGCTCGCGACGACAAGGTGCTTGCCAATTACTTCCCGTTGGCACTCTGTAAGTGCATCTAGTGCCCCTTGGTGATTTTGGTTTATTAAAGACTTATAGGTTAAGGGACTAATGTGTTTATGAGTGTACACAGGTCTATAAGTCTATGAGGAGTTTGATATTTGCAGAAAAAGTCGACCCCTAAAAATGAAGTTCTTTGACTGAAGACTTTGAATTTCTGAAGACTTTCTGAAGACTTTGAAAGTGAAGAAATTGGTGTTACCTTTGAAGACTTGGCATTCATTTGAGGAACATGAAGCATGAAGACTTTTGTTTTCGTAGTTCCTTTTTCTTTTTCTTGAGTCATAGGAAACACCGTACTATTAAAGGGGGTCGAGGAAATACTAAGGAAAAATTTCCATGTGATGCTCAACTCAAAATCCTACACCTAGCAATCCCTTCGAGTGAAACCTTTGGAAATCTCATACAGTTCAGAAATATTCTTCAGTGACAGAGACGAAGTTCTTCTGGTCTCTGAGGAATTTGTTCTGACTGAGGAGTTAGGAATTCGCCAGTGCGGATTGCCTACACAGTGAGGAACATGATAGCCCAGAGGAATTTGATACTCAAATTTCCGACCGTTGCTGTGCTATGCGCCAGCTGTCCCAAAATGTCTATCCACCTAAAGGTCATATCATTGAAGGGCATTTATGTCTTATCATGTCGGGCTTCTCACTAGGCTATAAATAGCCGCCCCCTACAACCACTAGCTGGTTGGCTGCTCCGAGAGAAACTGACACTTGTCATTTGAGAGCATCCCATCCTCCGAGGACTTTGAGCAAAAATCATCAAGTGAGGAAAACCCAAACCCAATCAACTACAAAACCCAAAGTGATTGAGCATCACTGAAGAGATTGATCCTGCGTGGATCCGACGCTTGTTACCTTTGAAGATTGTGCTTCTTCCAGACGGTTAGGCGTCATGGTCTAGAGGATTCAGGAGGAATTGTGGATCGCCGAGTGACCAAGTTTGTGAAGGTTCGGAAGTCACCTGAAGACTTACCACGAGTGATTGGGCGAGGTCTGTGTGACCTTAGCTCAAGGAGAATACGGTGAGGACTGTGTGTCCGGGACTGTGTGTCCTCGGGTTTAAATACCTAGCCGCTCCAACCAGATGTACAACTGAGACAGTAGTTGGAACTGGTCTACCAAATCATTATCTTCACCAAGCTCACTGGTTCTATTTCCTCAACTCTTTCATTTCCTCATAACTGTGTTGAGTGCTTGTTCTTATCTGTGTTTGAAGACTTTGACTGAAGACTTTCTCAATTTCCTCAGTTCAATTTCTTCAGTATGTTTGTCTTCATCCTGTGTTATCTTGTGTGTACGCTTTCTATACTCTGTGCTTGTCTTCATTTCATCATGATGACTATGCTTGTGTTCTGTTATGTTTACTTTTGAGTACTTATTCCGCTGCTAGTAGTTCTTCGCTAAGGAATTTCCTCACCTGCAAATTCCTCAATGAAGAATTCATAAAAATCGCCTATTCACCCCCCTCTAGTCGATATAACGCACTTTCAATTGGTATCAGAGCAAGGTACTCCCTTGTTCTGTGTGATTTTGGTTTAACCGCCTGGAGTTTTTGTTATGTCGACCACAGGAATGACGACTGTGTCATGCCCCATCTTTGACGGTCACGAGTATCCCAAGTGGAAGGCCATGATGAAAAAGCGCCTCATGGCGATGAACAGGGAGCTGTGGACCATCACTGAGATTGGTCTGACCGATCTGTGCAAGATGGCGGAAGCTGATGACATTCGCAAGTACACTCTTCTCAACCTCACGGCGAAGGACGTCATCTACTCCTGTCTGTCTCAAAATCAGTTCAGGAATATCATGCATCTCGATCATGCGAAGCTTATCTGGGACCGTCTCTCTGAGGTCTATGAAGGTCATCGAACCCGTCATGATCCTTGGTTTGAGGACTTCAAGGAACCTCTCAAAGCGATGACATTCGAACCAGAATCATCATCTTCTGCATCATGCCTTATGGCAAAAGATGCTAAGGTAATTGAATGCTATCTATCTAAATCCAGTGATGAATTTCGACCTAGCTATGTCAAACTTGCTTCCCTTGGCACTAAACAACAAAGAGCTTTGGAAAAAGTTCAATACATGCTAAATAAGAGTGATGATATGTTGGGTGAAGAAATGGATCAGTCCAAAGCTTTGGCTGAGAGTCTTCAGAGGCTTCAGTCTAAGTTTGACACCCTTCAAGGTCATCATAACACTCTCCTATCTGATCATGAGAAGCTTTCATATGAATTTCTTCAAAGAAAGCAAGATCTTGAAAAGCTAAGAGTGAGTTATGAAGATCTTCAGAAGGAGAGTGATTCATTACTTGCTCAACAAATCAGCGCTTCTCAAGAAAAATTTGTTCCTCCATGCTTGAAGTGCATTGAACATGAATCTGCTAATTCTTCACCTGAATGCTCAAATGCTGCTAATGTTTCAAATTCTTCACCTGCCTCTGCTATCACTAATTCCTCATCTGAGGACACTGCTAGTATCACTGACGATGCAGGGATGAAGGAATTGTACATGAAAGGCATGTACAAAAGCCTCAAAGGGCATCAGACTCTTTGTGATGTGCTTAAAAAGCAGATCCTCAACAGGAACCCTAGGAAAGAGGGTATTGCCTTTGAGAGGAAACTCAATGCTGATGGTACATATTGGAATCCTGAGCAGTACCCCAAAACCTCATGGGTTGCTGCAAAGGGACCTCTAGTTGATCCATCCAACTTATCTGGCTTTGCATGTGAATCTCCTCGTTTTGATGATGAGTTATTTGACTCCAACTATAAACTGTTCAAAAATCAAAATGATGAAGTATTTGCTAGATATGTTGGCACTAACTGCAGGAACGGTCATCCTATGAAGAAAATCTGGGTTCCCAAATAGTGCCTTGAAAGTCTTCAGGTGAATGTCCTCAGGACACCACCTGTGAAGAATAGGAACCCCAGATCAAATTCTTCATATGGACCAAATTCCTCAAAAGGATGAAAGTCCTCATATGAATATCATCGAGCTAACTACTCTGTTTTGCAGGGAAGAGCCAAGGGCTACGAATATGAGCAGTATTCTTCTAATCATTATGTTCATAAGTCCTCGAAAAATTTCTCTGCTTATTCATATGCTTATCCTAACTCCTCTTTTGTGAAAGGGAATGGATTGGCTTCTATGCCAGCTTTCTCGTATGGAGCTCGCAGAGTGATGAACTCTTTGCCACCCCTTCAGATGTGGGTGGTGAAGAAAAAGAACCAATCTCTTCTGTAGGGTTAGGTCTCTAGACGTACGTAATCATCTGAAGAATTTTTTGGAGACCTGAGTGTGCCTAAAAGGACACAGACTAATCATGAAGAAATGAACTTTCATTTCTCACGTCCTCATACTGCTTTATCTGTTCTGTTGCTTGATGAAATTAATCTGATAAATTGATGTCATATTCTTCACTTATGAAGTATATGAGTTCATAAGTTGCACTAATTCATCTAAAGGATGATCAACCCAAAGCCACTGAGTGGGTCCTTGATAGTGGATGTACAAATCACATGACTGGTGACAAGAATCTATTGATGGATGCTCCCTTATCACCATCGCATCTGAAGCATATCATCTTCACTGACAATGGAAATGTCAGGTATTGGGTCTAGGTAAGGTTGCGATCACAAAGGATCGACACATGGACAAAGTCATGCTTGTTGAGTCCTTAGGATACAACCTCATGTCTGTCTCAATGCTTTGCGATCTTGATATGGTTGTTGTCTTTGGCAAGTACTATTGTGTTGTGTTTATGGAAGCTGACAATTCCAAAGTCTTCGAAGGCTTTAGTAGAGGAGACCTGTATATTGTTGATTTCTCTACAGGACCGCAACCAGCCATGTACCTACTTGCAAAAGAATCAGAAGGCTGGCTCTGGCATTGACGACTTGGTCATGTAGGCATGAGGAATTTGCACACGCTTGCGAAGAAGAAGCATGTCATTGGCATTGAGAATGTCAAATTCCTCAAGGATCACTTATGCGGAGCCTGTGAAGCTGGGAAGATGACAAAGGCTAAGCATCCAGCGAATACTATCATGACCACCACTCGTCCATTTGAATTGCTTCACATGGATCTCTTCGGTCCTAACAATTATTCTGCAGTCTCAAATGATGCATCTCAATATGGCTTTGTTATTGTTTATGATTACTCTCGATACACATGGGTACACATTGTTACTTACAAACATGAAGTGCAGGAAGTCTTCAAACGATTTTCCTCGAGGGCTTCAACCAACTTTGGTGTGAAGATCAAGCACATCAGAAGTGACAATGGAACTGTGTTTAAGAATTCGGGTCTTGATGACTATCTTGATGAACTTGGTATTACTCATGAGTTATCTGCTCCTTATACTCCTCAGCAGAATAGTGTCGTGGAGCACAAGAACAGGACTCTTGCTGAGATGGCTCGCACTATGCTTGATGAATACAAAACGCCTCGTCGTTTATGGATTGAGGAAATTGATACTGCATGCCACATCATCAACAGAGTATATCTTCACAAATTCTTCAAGAAGACTGCCTATGAACTCATCACTGATAAGAAACCCAATGTAAGTTATTTCAAAGTCTTCGGTGCTAAATGTCGGATTAGAGATCCTCATCACAACTCAAAATTTACACCGAAAGCACATGAAGGTTTTATGCTTGGTTACGAAAAGGACTCGGACACCTACAAAGTTTTCAACAATGCTCTTCACAAGGTTGTTGAAACTGTAGATGTGCGGTTCGATGAAACTAATGGCTCGCAAAGAGAGCACCTACCTTATGTGATAGATGAACCAGCACCTGAGGAAACTATCAAGTTCAAGACTACTGAGGATGTCATTCCTACCGAAGAATCTACTGAAGAATTCATTCCAGAACATGAAGAACGTCGAGCTAATGCACCTGAAGAAAATACTAAAGAAAATGCTGATCAAATTCCTCAATGACAACCAGCTCGTCCTCGCGTTGCAAAAGAAGTGCAAGTTGAAAAGATCATCAATGACATTAAAGCACCAGGTCCTCTCACACGCTCAAAAGCTTCACATTTATCTAACTTTTGTGGGCACTATGCTTTTGTCTCTATCACAGAGCCCACTAAGGTAGATGAAGCATTTCTGGAGCCTGAGTGGATTCAGGCCATGCAAGAAGAATTACATCAGTTCGAGCTCAACAACGCCTGGGAACTGGTCAAACGTCCAGATCCTCGCAAGCACAATATCATTAGCACAAAGTGGATCTATCGCAACAAGCAAGACGAAAATGGCCTTGTGGTAAGGAATAAGGCACGGCTTGTAGCTCAAGGCTACACACAGGTTGAAGGAATTGATTTCAATGAAACTTTTGCACCTGTTGCTAGACTTGAGGCTATTCACATATTACTTGCTTATGCTAACCATCATGATATCACTCTATATCAAATGGATGTGAAAAGTGCATTCCTCAATGGTAAGCTTGAGGAAGAAGTATATGTTTCTCAACCCCTAGGTTTTGAAGATCAAAAGCATCCTGACAAAGTCTTCAGACTCAATAAGGCCCTCTATGGCCTCAAGCAGGCCCCTCGGGCGTGGTATGATACTTTGAAGGAATTCCTCATGAAGAAAGTCTTCAAACCTGGTTCACTCGACCCTACTCTTTTCACTAAATCTTATGATGGTGAATTGTTTGTGTGCCAAATATATGTTGATGATATTATCTTTGGCTGTACTGACCAACGTTATAGTGATGAATTTGCCTATATGATGAGTGAAGAATATCAAATGTCTATGATGGGAGAATTGAAATTCTTCTTAGGTCTTCAAATTCGTCAACAACGCAATGGCATATTCATATCTCAGGAGAAATACCTCAAGGATGTACTGAGGAAAATTCGGCATGCAAGATTGGAAAGGCGTCAAAATTCCTATGCCCACAAATGGCCATCCGTGCACTGATGAAAATGGTATCGACTTCGATCATAAGGTATAATGCTCCATGATTGGTTATTTATTGTACTTATGTGCATCTAGGCCAGATATAATGCTTAGTGTTTGCATGTGTGCCCGATTTCAAGCTACACCGAAGGAATCACACCCTAAGGTTGTGAAGCATATTCTTCGATATCTAGCTCACACACAAACACTTGGATTATTGTACCCCAAGGGCACGGCTTTTGATCTCATTGGATATTCTGACTCTGACTATGCTGGTGATCATGTGGACCGCAAGTCAACATTTGGTACATGTCATTTCCTCGGACGATCTTTGGTCTGTTGGTCCTCGAAGAAACAGAATTGTGTATCACTATCTACTGCTGAAGCTGAGTACATTGCCATTGGTTCTTGCTGTGCTCAATTGCTATGGATGAAGCAAACTCTCAAGGATTACGGTGTCAATGTGAAGAATGTGCCTCTCTTCTGTGACAATGAGAGTGCCATCAAGATTGCTCACAACCCAGTTCAGCACTCGAAGACAAAGCACATTCAGATTTGTCATCATTTTCTTCGTGATCATGTGTTGAAGGGCGACATTTCTATTGAGCATGTGAAGACTGAAGAACAGCTAGCCGATATCTTCACAAAGCCCTTGGATGAGAAGAGATTTAGCAAGTTGCGCTGTGAGCTGAATATCATAGAATCTTCAAATGTTCTTTGAAAAGGACACTCATCCTAACACTTATGCAAAATTGATGACTTAGATGTGCAACACATGAAGAAAACGTTTTTCTTCAATCAATGAAGAATAACACTCTAAGTGTGAAGAAATTAATGAAGAATTTGATTCTCATAACCCTGAGACAATTGTACGCGGTGTCTAAAATCATCATTCTTATATGGTGGGTCACGCCACCACCAAAAGTTTAAAATATTCAATTTGATTTTTTCCTCAGTTTTGAAATTCCTTAGTTGTTCAAATTCTTCAACTTTGCATTGTCTTCACTGTTTCCGTCGTTTTTCTTCATTGGCTATCTTTTCAAGTTGGCTTTTCTGCTAAGTGAATGTGATCGGGCCCTTCCCCCTCTATGCTATACTCAACCCAATCTGTTCACAAATTCTTCATGTGCGTTCTATTTGAAACTCATTCAAAATCTTCACTGTGTCCTTGTCACCTGAAGAATTGCGAACGCAATGTTAAAACTTATCTTATCCAAATTTTTGGCTTTGCCGCTCAAACCGTTCCGCATCCCATGATATACTTATCTATTCACCCACGATCGCACACGATCTCCACTTCTCGGTACGTGGGTGACACATGTCAAGCGAATGAGAAGGGTCAGGGGCACGTTCGTTCAAATTCTTCGGGCGAACGTTATTTCACCGTGGCTATAAATACCCCCTTCCCCTTCCTCACTTCATTTACTCCGCTCGACCTCTCTCCAGCTCGAGCTTCTCAAACCCTAGTGCCGCCGCTACTTCATCATTGCCGGTGAGGAAAAGCTTCACTGCCTCAACCTCATCGCCGTCGTACTCGCGCCGGCCGCGGAAATCTTCACTCTGCCGCCGCCGTAGCTGTCTTCCTCCGCCAAGTTAGGGTGTGGAAGATCTGCACTAACGATCTTCACATCTCCACATTCCAGTTCGTCGTGTTCTTCGTCCAGGGTAATTAAAAGTTACTTTTACTGCCCTCTTTGATTCAAATGTTTTCTACAAAATCCTCAAAGGTGTTTTTCTTCATATCTTCAGACACTAAAACACCTCACATGTCATCTGTTCTTGATTCGTTTCCCTAAGCTATGTTTTTTTCTTCAAGATTCCTCAAATGTGTGGATTTTCGATCTATACATCTCTGGAACCTAAGACAAAGAATGCTTAGTGAAATTCTTCAAGACTCGTCTGGTCAAATTCCTCAAACTTGTTCTTTATAAAAACCTTCTGAGAACGCATATGACCTCTCCAAATTCCTCGCAACTATACTCTGTTCACAGGTACTCATGTCAGCTACTGAATCACTAGGTTCTCATCAACTTAACTCATTTGCTGCGTTCCTTGAAGAAAAGTTGCATACTTCTTCAGAGAATTCAATTGTTCAAATTCCTCAACTGAAGAAAATGGCTGATGGTAAGAAGCCACAGAAAATATGAAAGAGGCCTGAGGTCAACACTGCCTTTGAAATACCTGAGGACATCTATGTTGGGTACTGCACACCCCCCGAGGAACATAAAAATCAGCGCAAGGTGTGCATTCAAAAGATTGAGAGGAGATGGGCAAGAGAGTGGAGGGAGTACAGATATGTCACTCCCAAATATATGAAGAAATTTGCACTAAATCCTCCATGCCCAAGACCTCCGTTGGCACATGGTCAAATAGCTGATCCCACCAGCCTCAAGCGTGGTGAGGATTATCCTGATGAATGGGCCAAGCGCCAGGCCAAGTTGGCCAAACAAGCAAAAGATGCAGTGAGGAAATTCAACAAAGACTCTGCTGCCGCTGCTGCTGTTGAGGCCTCTGTAAAGCCGAAGAAGGCCATGCCAAAGAAGCCAGCTCACAAGCCCAGTGCTTCACCAGCAATGCCCTCACGGCCGAGTTCCTTAGCTATGCCCTCACGGCCAGATTCCTCACAGCCCTCACGGCCAATTCCTCACGCTGCTCCTGCTCCTACAAAATCTTCAGCTCCTCCACCAAGGTCTTCGGCTGCTCCGACCAAATCCTCAGCACCTATGCATCTCGCCACGTGCCAAAGGACCATAGGCATATCTATTGCCTCAAGAGCCTCTGCAAGTTCCTCAGCTGCTCCTACTCTTCTGAAGAAGAAGACCACTGCTGGACGAGGTCCTCGACTAAGTCCTCACAAGAAACAAGTTGCTTTCCAAGTGCCCTCTGATGATGATGAGGCTGATGATGAAGAACTAGCAGAAATCATCAGAGACAGGCAAGTCTGGGCCACTAGAGCCAAGGGCACAAGTGTGCCTCTGCTTTTGGATCCAAAGTTGATCCTTGATTACATTGACTTATGGCACAAGGACCCAAATACTCCCATGCCTGATTTCAAGCTGACACCTGGCCAAAGTCATATGTTGACTCATTTCATACAAGAAGAAAAGTGGAAGTTTGAGAAGGCCAGGTAGATCAAGAAAGCGCAGTACAAAAAGGAGCGCTACCTGAAGAAAAATGTTGTCTCTATGACAACTGAAGAACTCGTCAATATACAGTCTGAGATCAAGAAACTCAGTGATGAATTTGACGAATACCATACTGATTGGCTGGGAGCCAATGTTCGTTTTGTGAGACTTGCTGACAACTTCACCTCAAATGTTGCAGCCCCAACGCAACAGGAAATTCCTCAGGCTGAAGCATCTGCTCAGCCGACTAAAGAAAATGCCAGCACCGCTGATGACAATCAGGTTGCTGAAGAAAATGTGAGTTTCAGGGCTGATGACTGCATTCCAGCCGCTGATGAAATTGCCAGGGCATCCACTAGTGGTGCGCCTGAAGAAAATGAAGAAGTCAGGGCAACTGCATCAGTTGCGCCTGAAGAAATTCAACCCAATTCCTCTGCTCCTGCGCCTACACCAACTCTGATCCTTCCATTTGCATCAGATGTGAAGAAAACTAAGGCTGCAGAGCGTGCAGCGTAGAAGAAAATAAAGGCATCAACTCCATCAGATTCTTCAGCTCGGAAGAAGATGAAGCCACTGACTAGCTCGTTTGCAAATCTAATTGATGATGTTCCTATCTCAACCATGCCATCAAAGGACCTTGTTCCTTTTGATGAAGAATATGTGATTCCAAGTGAATCCGATGAAGAGAATCCCTCTGCTGCTTCGTCAGAGCAGATGGATGAAGAAATTGAAGTGGATACAATCCCTTCAACACTAGTTGTCTCCTCGCCTATGCCTCAGTTTACTGCTGAAGAGGCTAGCGTTGAAGAAATGGGAGATGAAGATGTGGACATTGGCTGTACCACACCCGTACTAAGTGATGAATTTTGGAAAATTCAGCACCCCAACTCTCCACTCGTCACACCATTGTAACAAATTCCTCGGTCCCGAGTAACTACTGTACAAATGGGAACTGATGAACCACATGCCACACCGTCTGTCCACGAAGAAATTCCAGGCACTAGTGTTGAAGATCATGTAAATGAAGAATTGAAGTCCCAGGCTGCCACTGAAGTAGTACCTGAAATTCCTCAGCATGTGGAACCTGAGATCAAGATTCTAGAGGTTGTGATGCAATTGACTGAAACTCCTCACCCCAAGCAAAAGGATCCATTCTCAAAGAAGGAGAAATTCAAGGCTGATGATTTCTTCGGCGAGCACGTGTTCTTCACTGACTAGAATCCTTATGACTCTACTCGTCTAAGGAGGAAGCGTTTCTGGACTGCAAGCCAGGCCAACTTCTATTCTTCACTGCTTTTCAACAAAGACAAAATCTTCTACCATGAGCATATTCCTCACGTGGACATGGAATCATTACCTTGCTTCTCTCCTGTGCTCAGTGTTCTTCATGATGCAGGCCTCCTCAACTTTTGCTCTGACATTGTTGATTGGAATGAAGAGCTTATTCTTCAGTTCTACGCTACATTGCATATCACAGGTGATCCTGAAGATATCAACACCTGGGTCTTGGACTAGATGACCGAAAACACTCACTATAAGGCATCGGCCTCTGAATTGCATCACGCCCTGCCCATTAGTCCACCCAGTGAAGGAGCTCGCTGCCTGTATCATGAACCACAACTCACAGCTCATTACATGCAAGTGCTAATGAAGCCTTTAAAGCCCGGTCAAGCCCCAAGGACCAAATTCCTCGTGAAGGATTTACTCTATGTGCCCAGAACCGTCTATCGCATTCTGACAAGGACAATGAGTCCCATCAAAGGCCATGACTCATCTGATGAGGAAATAGTTGGGATCATGAAGAATCCACTATTCAACATCATTCATAGCATTCCTATCGATTATCACGATTTCTTCATGAGGACTCTAGCAAATGCTGCACTTTCTCCGTTTGAGTTGAAACCTTATGCACCTTGGATTATGAGATTCCTCAGGACAAGGTCTTCACTCAACTACAAGGCTGATTTTGAGAATCACCTTAGCTATCTGCCCCCGATTAAAGTCCTCAAGCAGGCTTTTACTTCAACTGATGAAAAGGGCAAGGCTCCTGCTGTCATTGATGAAGGCGTTCGTCCATTGGATGGTCAGTTTCGCAAAGCTGCATCTTATTCCACCAATCATGACTCTACCACACATGACTCTGCTGCCAATGCACCCAAGTCTACTCCTCAAGCCACTGCTCCTCGTGTGATGACTGACCGTGAGCTTCTGCTTAGTCTTCACCAGAAGGTGGATTGAAACCATAAATGGGTTAAGCGTCAGTTTGGTTCATTTCTTCACAACATGACTGCTACACACAATGTAGTGAAGAAAAACCATTACTACCTCCATGAAGTCTTCGGTCGCACCTGGGCTATTCTATCACATCTATATGGTGAAGAAGATTTCAAGAAAATGGGTCTCAAGGAAGATTTTGACTGGTCTGCACCTCCACCGAAGAAATTCAAGAAGATCAAGGTTCCTTCTTTGGTGTCTAGCTCATATTCTTCATCACGCGATATCGACGAGTATGAAGACTTGGAAGACACTGTGGCAGGCCCTTCCATGACAAACAAGCCCAACAACGCTGGCGCTCCATCATCAACTTGATATTCTTCAGGGGCGTTAGTCCTCACTTTCGATCCTTTTGGTCATTCGATGACAAAGGGGGAGAATTTTGAGTTAGTCTTCAAGCGGGTCTGTCTATATGGGCGTTTTTTATAAAGTTACAACTCTCATTCTTCTGAAACTTTATTGGATCGAGTTGTAAACTTAAACCTGATGGTGCTCTGATACTCTTGATGCATTTTTCTACATGCTTATTCCTCATATATGTTAATGCACGCATGCTGAATTACATCAGTCACCATATTTCATCATGCATTTCAAATTCTTCATTATGATATGTCAAATGCGTGTATGAATTACAAGATCTAGGGGAGATCTCCATGATTCTATTCTACAAAGTGTGCAATGCTTCAAAAGCAAATTCCTCACTATGCACATCTTCAGGGGGAGTTCTTCTATATCTTGCAATCAAATTCCTCAATATAAGTATTTACACTTCATTTGTTTATCCCCGTTGAAAACTTAACCTATATTGTCATCAATCACCAAAAAGGGGGAGATTGTAAGTGCATCTAGTGCCCCTTAGTGATTTTGGTGTATTGAAGACTTATAGGTTAAGGGACTAGTGTGTTTATGAGTGTACATAGGTCTATAAGTCTATGAGGAGTTTGATATTTACAGAAAAAGTCGACCCCTAAAAATGAAGTTCTTTGACTGAAGACTTTGAATTTCTGAAGACTTTCTGAAGACTTGAAAGTGAAGAAATTGGTGTGACCTTTGAAGACTTGTCATTCATTCGAGGAACATGAAGCAGGAAGACTTCTGTTTTCGTAGTTCCTTTTTCTCTTTCTTGAGTCATAGGAAACACCGTACTGTTAAAGGGGGTCGAGGAAATACTAAGGAAAAATTTCCATGTGATGCCCAACTCAAAATCCTACACCTACCAATCCCTTAGAGTGAAGCCATTGGAAATCTCATATAGTTCTGTCATATTCTTCGGTGGCAGAGACGAAGTTCTTCTGGTCTCGGAGGACTTTGTTCTGAATGAGGAGTTCGGAATTCGCCAGTGCGGATTGCCTACACAGTGAGGAACATGATAGCCCTGAGGAATTTGATACTCAAATTTCTGACCGTTCCTGTGCTATGCGTTAGATGTCCCAAAATGTCTATCCGCCTAACGGTCATATCATTGAAGGGCATTTATGTCTTATCATGTCGGGCTACTCCCTAGGCTATAAATAGCCGCCCCCTACAACCACTAGCTGGTTGGCTGCTCCGAGAGAAACTGACACTTGTTATTTGAGAGCATCCCATCCTCCGAGGACTTTGAGCGAAAATCATCAAGTGAGGATAACCCAAACCCAATCAACTACGAACCCAAAGTGATTGAGCATCACTGAAGAGATTGATCCTGCGTGGATCCGATGCTTGTTACCTTTGAAGACTGTGCTTCTTCCAGACGGTTAGGCATCATGGTCTAGAGGATCCAGGAGGAATTGTGGATCGCCGAGTGACCAAGTTTGTGAAGGTTCGGAAGTCACCTGAAGACTTACCACGAGTGATTGTGTGAGGTTTGTGTGACCTTAGCTCAAGGAGAATATGGTGAGGACTGTGTGTCCGGGACTGTGTATACTCAGGTTTAAATACCTAGCCGCTCCAACTAGATGTACAACTGAGACAGTAGTTGGAACTGGTCTACCAAATCATTGTCTTCACCAAGCTCACTGGTTCTATTTCCTCAACTCTTTCATTTCGTCATAACTGTGTTGAGTGCTTGTTCTTATCTGTGTTTGCAGACTTTGACTGAAGACTTTCTCAATTTCCTCAGTTCAATTTCTTCAGTCTGTTTGTCTTCATCATGTGTTATCCTGTGTTTACGCTTTCTGTACTCTATGCTTGTCTTCATTTCATCATGATGACTATGCTTGTGTTCTGTTATGTTTACTTTTGAGTACTTATTCCACTACTAGTAATTCTTTGCTAAGGAATTTCCTCACCTGCAAATTCCTCAGTGAAGAATTCATAAAAATCGCCTATTCACCCCACCTCTAGTCGATATAACGCACTTCCACACTCCAACCCAACGTCATGTCGTGGTTGATGCACTTGCCAGTAGATTCCATTTCTTCTTGGTCGGATTTGTGTCATGAGTTTGTTGGCGCTTTCACTGGAGGCCACCAAGATCATGGCCAGACAAGCGA
This sequence comes from Triticum urartu, assembly GCF_003073215.2. Lineage (NCBI taxonomy): Eukaryota > Viridiplantae > Streptophyta > Magnoliopsida > Poales > Poaceae > Triticum > Triticum urartu. The sequence goes on from NC_053027.1 coordinate 81,379,732, forward strand.
TTTGCACATCATCCCCTAGAAAGAAGGAGAAAACCTGTGCAAGTACATATAGAGGTTCAGCCCGGCGCAGTTATCAGCAAATTCCTTGAGAATGTGCGCAACCGCAAGATGCGTGAAGAGTTGGCGATGAACAAGGTCAAGGATGTAGCCGAACTTTATGTTCTAGCCGATAGATGTGCTCGAGCTAAAGAGGGGAGGAAGTACCCCGGCGAGGACGCCGGTGTGGAAACCGACTCCACAGACGAAGACACCGCCGCCCCGACAAAGAAGGGCCGGCGCCGCAACAGGAAGCGCAAGGGAAAGACTTTGCTTGCTGTTGAGGGATTCGGCGAGCTCGGCACCACCAAAAAGGCCAAGGCTGGCGACCCCGGCAAGGAGGTTGCTGGGTGTGCCGCCTGCTTGGCCCTAGCGGCCGCCGGCAAGCCAGGAGGCTCCGACAAGAGGTACTACAAGATCCACCGCACCACGGGCCATGACCTCCAGAACTGCTGACAAGTTGAGCTGCCTGCTGAAAAACAGAAGGCTGAATATGAAAGGCGAGGCAAGGAGAAGGGTCAGGATGGTACTGAGGGATCCGGCAAGAAGCGTGGCGGCCAAGGGGGTCACCGCGGCAAAGATAACCAACAAGAGAGGCCCACTCGGGGCCGCGACAAGAAAGAGTAAGATGATGATCACGACAAGGATGACGAGTCCAGCGAGAACGAGTTCAGAAGCCTACAGAGGCCATGCACTTCGACGGTGGCGCCTCGTTGCACACCTCACACCGCCAGCTGAAGCAGTGGGCGCGTGAGGTCGTTGCGGCAGAGCCGTCGTTCGATGCCCAGAAGCCCCTGAAGTGGTCCCGCATGCCCATCGTTTTTGACAGCGAGGATCACCCTGATCGCACAACTGCGGTCGGGTGTTTGCCGTTGTTGGTCTCGCCAACAATACGCAACCTCAAGGTGACGAAAGTGCTGGTTGAAGGTGGGGCCGGTCTGAATTTGATCTCACCCGCTGTGTTCAAGAAGCTGCAGATTCTTGATGGAGACCTCGAAGAGATGGGCACGTTGCAAGGGGTCAACCCAGGAAGGAGCCAGCCTAAACGTAAAATCACGCTGCCCATTACATTTGGAGGCGAGCTGAACTATAGGACGGAGAAGATCGCCTTCTATGTCGCCGAGATCCCCTTGCCATACAATGGGATCCTTGGCCGCCCACCCCTGGCCAAGTTCATGGTGGCGTCCCACTATGCCTACAACACGTTAAAGATGCCGGGGCCGCTGACCATCATCACCGTCCCCTCCGACAAGAAAGATGTGCTCATCTGCACCGATCAACTTTACTGAGAGGCAGTTGCAGCAACTGCCGCGAAGACACTTGTCCCTGCCATTGAAGCTCCTGGGAGGAAGAAGGCCGGCAAGACCCCTTCTGGAAAGATCTGTTCCGGCGAGACCTCTTGCACCCACTCCGGCAAGCGCACCTCTTTGGAGTGTTGCGCTCCCGTTGAGAACGTGCCAGAGAGCTCCACCGGCAAGAGCAAGAAGTCCAAGGCTGCACCGCCAGAAACCAAGAAGGTGTCCATCAAGGAGGATGGCACGGGCAGGGCTTTCACCATAAGCTCCACCCTTGACAGCAAATAGGAAAGCGCGCTCGTCGCCTTCCTGAGGGCAAATGTCGATGTGTTTGCATGGCAAGCATCCGACATCCCCGGCGTACCCAGGCAGGTGATTGAGCACCATCTTGCTATCTGTCCTCATGCGCGGCCCGTCAAGCAAAAGGTTGGGAAGCAAGCTTTGGAGCGATAAGAGTTCATCATAGAAGAGATCAGGAAGTTGGAGGAGGCAGGCCTGGTTAGAGGAGTACTCCACCTCACGTGGTTGGCCAATCTGGTGGTGGTGCGTAAGGCAAATGGGAAGTGGAGGTTGTGTATTGACTACACAGACATCAATAAAGCTTATCCAAAGGATCCTTTCCCCCCGCGACGCATCGACCAGATTGTACACTCCACTACCAGGTGTGACCTACTGTCATTCCTCGACGCCTATTCAGGATACCACCAGATCTTCATGATGAAAAAGACGAAGAGAAGACTGTGTTCATCACCCCATGTGGTACGTACTATTTTGTACAGATGCCTTTCGGGTTGAAGAGCGCCGGTTCGACGTTTTCCCGAGCGGTCCAAATTGTTTTTGAGCCCCAGCTACATAGAATATTGAAGTCTATGGATGATATAGTGGTCAAAACCAAGGACAGGGCCACGCTCGTACAAGACCTAGAAGAAACATTTACAAATCTACGTAAGATCAACCTCAAGCTCAACCCAGAGAAGTGTGTGTTCGGTGTCCCATCCGGTAAACTTCTTGGGTTCTTTGTGTCTCAGCACAGAATTGAAGCAAATCCCGACAAGATCAAGGCGACCGAGCAGATTGAAGCACCGAAGTGGGTCAAAGACGTTTGTAGTCTCGTCGGCTGCGTTGCCGCCCTGAGTAGATTCATCTCCAAATCTGCTGAGGGCGCCCTCCCCTTTTTCAAAGTTTTGAAAAAGGCGGGTCCACTAAAGTGGACTCCGGAGGCAGAGGTTGCACTGCAAGATTTGAAGAGGTATCTCTCCTCCACACCGATACTAGTCGCGCCCAAACCGCAAGAGCCATTGCTGCTATACTTGGCAACAACGAATCAAGTGGTTGGTGCCGCACTGGTGGCGCAGAGGGAACTTGAGGAAGAGGCAGCAGTAACAGTGGAGCCATCCAGTGGCGGGCCGGGGCCCTCCCCAGCAGAGTCTGACATCGGCAAGATAGAACCCCCAGCGAGAACCGATCCCGTCAAGGCGGAGTCTGAGCAGATGAGAAAAGTAGAACAGAAGAAGAAGATGGTGCTGCACCCAGTCTATTTTGTCAGTTCCCTCTTGCAGGGGGCTAGGTCAAGATATTCTGGTATGCAGAAGCTACTTTTCAGCCTCCTCATGGCCTCAAGAAACCTGCGCCACTATTTCCAAGCACATGAGATCACCGTCATCACTGGCCTCCTGTTGCAACGAATCTTGCACAACCCAGATGCAACTGGGAGGATTGTGGAGTGGGCGTTGGAGTTGTCGAGCTTTGGCCTCAAGTTTGAAAGTACTTCAACAATCAAGAGCCAAGCCTTGCCGGAGTTCATAGCAGAATGGACCGCAACGCCCGACAAGGACATTCAAGAGACCACCCTCCCTGGCAAGGAGACGAGCAGTGAGTGGATTATGTACTTTGATGGAGCTTTCTCCCGAGGTGCTGGTAACGGCGTATTACTCGTCGCGCCCACCAGAGAGCGCCTCAAGTATGTAATCTAGATGCACTTTCCTCGGGAAAAATCAACGAACAACACGGCGGAGTACGAGGGGTTGTTGGCCGGTCTTAGGATCGCAGCAGACCTTGGAATCAGAAAGCTCATCGTCAGAGGTGATTCGCAACTCGTAGTCAAGCAAGTAAACCAGGACTACCAGAGCCCATTGATGGAGGCCTATGTGGATGAAGTGAGGAAATTGGAAGATCACTTTGACGGATTGCAAGCAGAGCATGTTCCCCGAGCAGAGAACGGCATTGCTGATGACCTGCCAAAGCGTGCTGCCCTCAAGTTGCCTGTGGAATCAGGTACCTTTGTGCTTTAGTTAACTCACCCATCTGTTGAACCATTAGCAGGACAGAACAAACGAAGGAAGGCGGGCCCTGGAAAGTACTTTCTCCTGAGCTCCCAGGAGCCGTCGGCAAGGACGTTGTCGGGAGTCCCAAGCTTGCCCGAGAGCAGCAACCCTCGGCAGGGCCTCACGCCCTGGCCATAGAAGCAGTTACCCTTATGGCCGAAGATGAGCCTTTAGTCCTTGTCGTCAAGCCCCAAGCTCCGGCATGGGCGCAGCCCACCGTCCGTTTCCTCCAAATAGGAGAGCTCCCCGAGGAGCAGGAAGAAGCAGAGAAAGTAGCCCGTTGGTCCAGCATGTACCGGTTTGTGGATGATGCCCTCTATAGAAGAAGACCGAACGGTGTGAAATTGAAGTGCATTCCTCGGGAGGACGGACTGAGGTTGTTGGTGGAGATACGTGGAGGCATGTGTGGCTCCCACATAGGCACAAGGTCTCTAGCCGGCAAAGCATTCCGGCAAGGTTTCTTCTGGCCCACCGCCCTCCAGGATGCCACTGCACTAGTAACCAAGTGTGAAGCGTGCCAGTTCCATTCAAAGAAGTTTCATCAACCCGCCCAAGCTCTTCAGACAATCCCTCTTTCCTGGACATTTTCGGTCTAGGGGCTCAACATACTGGGCCCCTTTCCCCGTGCTGTCGGGGTCTTTGAGTACTTGTACATCACGATCGACAAGTTCACAAAGTGGCCGGAAGTGGAGCCAGTGAGCAAGCTAACAGCACAGTCAGCCTTCAAGTTCTTCAAGGGACTAGTCTGCCATTTCGGTGTGCCGAACAGAGTCATCACCGACAACGGCACGCAGTTCACGAGCCGCACGTTCATGCAGTACATTCAAGACCTCGGCAGCAAGGTCTGTTTTGCTTCTGTTGCCCATCCTAGAAGTAACGACCAGGCTGAGAGGGCGAATGCAGAAGTGCCGCAGGGCCTCAAGACCAGAACTTTTGACAAGCTACACAAGTGCGGAAGGCGCTGGATTGATGAGTTGCCAACGGTTCTTTGGTTAATCAGGACGACACCAAATCGAGCCACTCGCCAGACACCCTTTGCCCTAGTATACGGGGCAGAAGCAGTTCTCCCCACTGAACTCATATACGGGTCACCTCGAGTGCTCCCTTATGATGAGCTTGAGCAAGAGCAGTTGCACCAAGATGATGCGACGCTCCTTGAGGAAGATCGTCTTCGGGCTGCTGTGCGGGCCGCTTTCTATCAGCAGCCTTGCGTCGCTATTATAGCCGCAAGGTTAAAGCCCGAAGCCTTGAGGAAGGCGACCTTGTTCTTCGGCGGATCCAATCCCCCAAGATTCCAAACAAGTTGATGCCGAAGTGGGAAGGCCCTTTATCGGGTAATACGTGTCACTAGGCCTGGTGCAGTCTACCTGGAGACCGAAGATGGCATTCCGGTGAGCAACTCCTGGAATATGGAACATCTTCGCAAGTTTTACCCCTAAGGCACGGTTGCCGGGAGCCCCGGCAACCCCCGTTTCGTACTAGCCTTGCCGCCAAGGCATGTAACCCTATGTACGGAGCCAGGCGCAGACCCTGTGCGCAGTCAGGGAAAAGGAATCCCTTAGTATGTATAGTTTCCCGTCGATTTCCATGTTTATGTATATACGTATATGCATGCTTGTCGAGGGTACTATACTGCTTTTTGATTCCAGTAAATGTTTGTGAACCACCGAGGTTTCGTGCTTTTTCCCTCTCTTCTTTCCAGCAATGGCAAGGATGCGCGATCCCGCCAAGGACCCGGCTCCGGCAAGAATTTGAGAAGACCGCCCGGCACAACGATCCTCGGCAAACCAAACAGATAAAGTTTACCTCTTGCCCATTCGTATTTGTAACCTCTGACTTGTGCATTAGAAATCCTCGCCACTCTTCTTTAAGGACTCGAGGGATCCCATCTCCTACTCGAACGCTGCTTCGGTCAGAGTGGTCGTGCTGACCCTTGTCAAAAAGAGGTGGACGGGGGGCTGGGCCCTTTGTCTGTAACCCGGCAGATGTGATTCTCCGGCAGGCGCAAGGGGCGCCGGCAAGGTGGCTTGCCAGAAGGACTCATTTATTTACACTAAGGAGGCATTTCACCTCCGTACGAACATACACGTGCATGAGTTACCGGTAGGGCTATACTTTTTCATTAATATGCTGATGCGAGTACAAAGGTTACAGGATACAAGCATGGGATCGAGAGATTACATTATATAGAAATTAAGATTTGGCAAGTGCCTACAATTTAAAAAGAAAGATAGGTTCCCCGTGATCTCCGTTCTTGCCCCTTTCCACCCAGGTGCGGCAGGTGAAGGAAAAAAGGAAGCGGCGGGGAACGCGCCGATGGAGAGCTTGATGAGGAAGACCCTCGGCAGGGCGCGGAGCCAAGGGAGGGGGGTGGCGCAGTCAGTGGGAGTCAGAGTCGGCGTCCTCCCGCTTGACGCCCTCATCGTCATTGTCACTGTCCTCCACGTCACTCCCGCTCGAGGAGGAGGTTTCGCCGTCAGAGGAGCTCTCCACACAACACCTTAAGTGAGTTCCCAAGAGCCCGAAGACCTTGACGGAGAGCAGGTCGTTCTCCATCAATTTGAATTGGAGGACGAGCCCCACCGATAGGCTATGGGCACAAGCAAAGGTCTTCCATCCATGGTAGAGATACATAACATGAGGGGCGGGGAAGTCGATGTCAACCCGCATGCTGCCATTCCCGCAGCCCCTCATATGCAGCCTCAAGGCCTGAGGCGGGTCAAGCTCCATCTCTCGAGCAAACGGAGTGGGGAGACGAAGATGGCCGCGCACCGGCCAATGCAGCCTGACGTAGAACTCGCGGGGCTGGTCTCCGACATGGCCCTCCATTGGTAGAGGGGCCGCTGGCGGAGGCGAAGCCGGTGCGCCGCCCTGTCCTCCTCTTTCCCGAGCGCCACGGCGGCCTCGGCCTCGCTGAGGGAGTCCTGGATTAGGGGGTGTCCGGATGGCCGGACTATACCTTCAGCCGGACTCCTGGACTATGAAGATACAAGATTGAAGACTTCGTCCCGTGTCCGGGAGGGACTTTCCTTGGCGTGGAAGGCAAGCTTGGCGATACGGATATGTGGATCCCCTACCATTGTAACCGACTTTGTGTAACCCTAACCCTCTCTGGTGTCTATATAAACCGGAGGGTTTTAGTCTGTAGGACAACATATAGAACAACAATCATACCATAGGCTAGCTTCTAGGGTTTAGCCTCTCCGATCTCGTGGTAGATCTACTCTTGTACTACCCATATCATCAATATTAATCAAGCAGGATGTAGGGTCTTACCTCCATCAAGAGGGCCCGAACCTGGGTAAAACTTCGTGTCCCTTGCCTCCTATTACCATCCAGCCTAGATGCACAATTCGGGACCCCCTACCCAAGATCCGCCGGTTTTGACACCGACATTGGTGCTTTCATTGAGAGTTCCTCTGTGTCGTCGCCGTTAGCCTTGATGGCTCCTATGATCATCAATAGCGATGCAATCCAGGGTGAGACCTTCCTCCCCGGACAGATCTTCGTCTTCGGCGGCTTCGCACTGCGGGCCAATTCACTTGGCCATCTGGAGCAGATCGAAAGCTATGCCCCTGGCCGTCATGTCAGATTTGGAAGTTTAAACTACACGGCTGACATCCGCGGGGACTTGATCTTTGACGGATTCGAGCCACTGCCGAGCGCGCCGCACGGTCACGATGAGCATGATCTAGCTCTGCCGTCGAACAGTGCCCTGGAAGCCGCATCCGCATCGGCTTCGACCCTTAATTCGGAGCCAACTGCGCCGATCGAGGATGGGTGGTTGGACGCCGCCTCGGGGGCTGCGATCCAAACGGCGATCGAGCCAAACACCAGCCCCGCACTCCGCGAGACTCGTGACTCCAAGGAGCCGGACTCCTCTCCGGACTGTGAACCCTCCGCGCCCCTGCCGATCGAATCCGATTGGGCGCCGATCATGGAGTTTACTGCCGCGGACATCTTTCAGCACTCGCTTTTTGGCGATATTCTGAAGACACTAAAGTCTCTTTCTTTATCAGGAGAGCCCTGGCCGGACTACAGTCAGCAAGGTTGGGATACGGACGATGAAGAAATTCAAAGCCCACCCACCACCCACTTTGTAGCCACTGTCGACGATTTAACCGACCTGCTCGACTTCCACTCCGAAGACATCGACGGTATGGACGCTGATGCAGGAGACGATGAAGAACCAGCGCCTATTAGGCCCTAGAAAGCCACCTCGTCACATGACATATACATGGTGGACACCCCAAAAGAAGGAGATGGCGATGGAACAGCGGAGGATGACCCCTCCAAGAAACTGCCTAAGCGCCGGCGTCAGCAGCGCCGCTCAAAATCCCACCAAAGCAAATATGGTGATTCCAGCACGGGAGATAATAATACTCCGGAGAGTGCCAAAGAAAACCCCCTCCAGCAAGATTCAGCACAGGAGGATGGAGAAGCCAGCCCTCATGAGAGAGCGGCAGACAGAGAGGTCGAGGACGATAATTATATGCCTCCCTCCGAAGATGAGGCAAGCCTCGACGATGACGAATTCATCGTGCCAGAGGATCCCGTCGAGAAAGAGCATTTTCAACGCAGGCTTATGGCCACAGCAAGAAGCCTCAAGAAAAAACAGCAATAGCTTAGAGCTGATCAAGATTTGCTAGTCGACAGATGGACTGAAGTCCTTGCGGCCGAAGAGCATAAACTCGAATGCCCCTCCAAGATCTATCAAAAGCGCAGGTTGCTACCCTGATTAGAGGAGGAAGCACTTAAACCTACATCACCAGTACTTGATACGGCCGACCGGCCACCTCGTGGCCGCGACAGAGAGGCCTCTCGGCCCTCCACTCAAGCCGCCCCTCGTACCAAGGCACGGGAAAATGCGCCAGACCTGCGAGATATGTTGGAGGACAAGGCAAGGCAAACAAGATCGATCTACGGATCGCGTGGGCGCCCCACGACTCGAGATGATAACCGTCACGCCGGACACAAATCCGGTAGGGCCGAACACAGTAGACAAAGCTCATTGGAGCTACGTCGTGATATAGCCCTGTACAGAGGCGCCGCACACCCACTATGCTTCACAGACGAAGTAATGGATCATCAAATCCCCGAGGGTTTCAAATCCGTAAACATCGAATCATATGATGGCACAACAGATCCTGCGGTATGGATCGAGGATTATCTCCTTCATATCCACATGGCCCGCGGCGATGATCTCCACGCCATCAAATACCTCCCACTCAAGCTTAAAGGACCAGCTCGACATTGGCTTAACAGCTTGCCAGCAGGATCAATCAGTTTTTGGGAGGACCTGGAAGCCGCATTCCTCGACAATTTCCAGGGCACTTATGTGCGACCACCAGACGCCGATGACCTAAGCCACGTAATTCAGCAGCCAGAGGAATCGGCCAGGCAATTCTGGACACGGTTCCTAACAAAGAAAAATCAAATAGTCGACTGTCCGGACGCAGAGGCCCTAGCAGCCTTCAAGCACAATATCCGTGACGAGTGGCTTGCCCGGCACCTTGGACAGGAAAAGCCGAAATCTATGGCAGCACTCACGACACTCATGACCCGCTTTTGTGCGGGAGAAGACAGCTGGCTTGCTGGTAGCAACAATATGACCAAGAACCCTGGTAATTTCGATACCAGGGATAGTAGTGGCGGTTCGCGTCGCAAGAAGCAGAAGCGCCGCATTAACGGCGACAATGCTGAGGATACGGCAGTTAATGCTGGATTCAGAGGCTATAAATCCGGTCAGCGGAAAAAGCCATTCAAAAGAAATCCTAGGGGCCCGTCCAGTTTGGACCGAATACTCGACCGCTTGTGCCAGATACATGGCACCCCCGAAAAGCCGGCCAATCACACCAACATGGATTTTTGGGTGTTCAAGCAGGCAGGCAACTTAAATGCCGAAAATGAAGACAAGGGGCTGCATAGCGATGACGACGAAGAGCCCTGGCCGCCGAACAATAGTTGATAGAAGGGTTTTCCCCCACAAGTGCGGATGGTGAACATGATATATGCAACCCACATCCCCAAGAGGGAGCGGAAGCGCGCGTTAAGGGACGTATACGCGGTAGAGCCAGTCGCCGCAAAGTTCAACCCATGGTCCTCCTGCCCGATCACCTTTGATCGAAGGGACCATCCTACTAGCACCCGTCATGGCGGATTTGCCGCATTGGTTCTAGATCCAATTATTGACGGATTTCATCTCACTAGAGTCCTTATGGACGGCGGCAGCAGCCTTAACCTGCTTTACCAGGATACAGTGCGGAAAATGGGCATAGATCCCTCGAGGATTAAGGCCACCAAAACGACCTTTAAAGGCGTAATACCAGGTGTAGAGGCCAACTGTACAGGCTTAGTCACACTTGAAGTGGTCTTCGGATCCCCGGATAATCTCCTAAGTGAGGAGTTAATCTTCGACATAGTCCCATTCCGCAGTGGCTATCACGCACTGCTCGGGCGAACCGCATTTGCCAAGTTCAATGCGGTACCGCACTTCGCATACCTTAAGCTCAAGATGCCAGGCCCTTGAGGAGTAATTACGGTCAATGGAAACACCGAACGCTCCCTTCGAATGGAGGAGCACTTGCTGCCCTTGCAGCGGAAGTACAAAGCAGCCTCTCCAGGCAGTTCTCTATTCCGTCCATTAAACGTCCGGACACCGTCAAGCGCGCCCGGAGTAACCTACAACAAGACCGCCTGGCACGTTCCGAGCAGGCGTAGCAATGCGGCCCCAACCCCAGCCCTCGCAAAAATGTGACACCAGTGCTTCGCGTACATAACTACGCTCTAGAAATACCATGGGTATAGGGGGAGGGGCACCATCACGGCACGCCCGAAACACGGCTTAAACCGCACCAGGGGCTGCCGATTTTTTAATTTTCTCTTACTTTCAGGACTCCATTCTTTGGAAGGCCTGTTTGGTAGTTCAATTGCCGCACAAACGATGCAAGAACCAGGGAAGCAGACAAGCCATGCCGCATTACGGGACTCCCAGGTGGTCTCTATCACGAGCAGTATACCTGTTTCGCATACCATTCCGCAGCCTGCCCCTGGAACGGACATGTTAAATAGTCCAGCCTTTTGCTTATCGCATTATTTGTATCGTTCTGCTTTGATCGCAGCCCTTTTTATTAAACAATGCATAGCTTTTGTCTATTTTTGCATTACTTTTTTTTTACAAATATATGTTCCTTAACGACATGTTGCACCCGTATAGTTTGGTACGGCCAAAATACGCCAGGGGCTTTAGTACCCCTCAATATGGTGTGAGAAGTCCGAACACTTTAACAAGTGCGGCACCCCGAACTTATAGCATTATATGCATCGGCTCCGAATCATGTCTTGGGTCAATAGTTGGGTTTGCCCGGCTCCTATGTTTTGGTGCCTTACGTTCCGCTATATCAGCTAAGGTAGCACTAGGAGAACTACTACGATTGTGCCCCAGTTGAGCTGGGTCGAGCACCTCAGTAGAGAAAGCTAAAACTGACTGTCATGATGAAGCGAGTGTTGGTCGCTGTTCGAGAGGTTTTTTGAGTCCCTAAAGACTTATGCCGCTTAGAGTGAGGAGTCGGCTCTGTCCGGCCAAGGCATGGATAGCGCCCCAAACTCGGTCTTCCGAATACCAGGGGCTTCGCCGAAATTTAAAATTATAGAATTCTATGGCTAAGTGAGAGTGTTCACGCATTATAGTCCGATTGCCTTGTTCGTTGTGCTGAGCGCCTCCCTCGAAGGACCCAAACATGGGAAAAAGAGCGCTCAGGTTTATCCCCGAACACCCTAGCACTAGCGGCATGGGGGCAGAAACCGACGACTCGCCATCTCTCAGAATTGATAAATAGCCGCACAGAAGGCAATATTTTAAATTCCAACACCATTGCATAGCGCATATGAACAAGTTTTCAGCGCACAGGACAAAAATGAGCGAGTTTTACTCAAAAATTACATCCCTGGAACATTCATCCGCCATAAGGCAGGCACCCTTCAAAACATCCTTATAATAATTCTCGGGCTTGCGATGCTCTTTCCCCGGCGGTGGCCCGTCCTTCACAAGCTTCTCAGCATCCAGCTTGCCCCAGTGCACCTTAGCACGGGCAAGGGCCCTACGTGCACCTTCAATACAGATGGAGCGCTTGATGACTTCGAGCCTTGGAAAGGCCCCCACCAGCCGCCGCAGCAGCCTGAAATAGCTCCCAGGCAGAGCCTCTCCAGGCCACAGCCGAACTATGAGGCCCTTCATGGCCTGTTCGGCCGCCTTGTGGAGCTCGACCAGTTGCTTCAGCTGGTCGCTCAGGGGCACAGTGTGTCCGGCCTCAGCATACTGAGACCAGAACACCTTCTCTGTCGAGCTGCCCTCCTCGGCTCGATAGAATGCGGCGGCATCGGACATGCTACGGGGAAGATCTACGAATGCCCCTAGAGAGCTCCGGATTCGGGTAAGTAACAAGTAACTCATGTTTATGTGTTTTCTTTGCATAAAGAATGCCTTACCCGCCGCTATCTTTTTCACCGCATCCAACTCCTGGAGGGTCTTCTGGGATTCAGCCTTGGAAGACTTGGCATTTTCAATAGCCATCGCGAGCTCGGACGCTCGCGTCTTTGAGTCAAGTTCCAAACTCTTATGTTTTTTCATGAGAGCCTGGAGCTCTTGCTGCACCTTGCCAACGTGGGCCTCATACTTCTCCCGCTCGGTGCACTCCGTGGCCGCCCTCTTCTCGGCCTCGAGCAGCGCTTGCTTAAGGGTCGCCACCTCAGACGTGGCCCCTACAATAGCCATGATAATCCTGTCATTTTTTGCAATTCCACTTTTTTATATATATTTAAACAAGGTATTTCTTACCTTCCTTGTCCTCGAGCTGCTTCTTGGCTCGCCCGAGCTCTTGCTCGGACTGCTCGAGGTTCTGCTTTAGCGTGTCCACTTCCACAGTTAGTGCGGCGGACGCCAGCAGAGAAGCCTGCATACGCATATTGACTCCTTTTTGTTAGACTCCTGCGAATTTTATTTGATCCTCTCTTCGGCTTTTCTTCCCGAACGCCAAACAGAGCATCAGAGGCTACTCTCTATGTGGTAATATTATTTACACATTCTTTACTTACCTCAAAGTCTGTTAATAGGCTAGCACAAGCTTCAGCCAGTCCGCTCTTGGCGGACTGAACCTTCTGGACCACCGCACTCATAATGGTGCGGTGCTCCTCATCGATGGAGGCGCCTTTGAGCACCTCCAACAGATTGTCCGGCGCCTCCGGTTGGACGGGGGTCACCGGCACGGTGGGCTTGCTCCTCTTGGAAGGAGGTCGCCCGCCGGACTCTGGAACCTTTGAAGGTTCCGGAGCGGTGTCCGGCCTAGAGCCGGACTTGGAGCCCTGGGGGGTTTTATCCACTTGATTCCTGGAGTCCGGGAGGTCGCCTTGCGGTGCCTCCAGGACCACCTCCTCCTGGCTTGGAACCTATTGGGACAGCACCTCGGCGTCGTCCGTTGGGTGGGGGGAGGTAGCGGGCGGAAGTGAATTCACATCCGACGAATCCAGGGAGCCGCTCGACGACTCGTCGAGCCCGGCCTTGGGGGGTCTGCATAATCATATTCGACATAAGGGAAAGCTGTGCAATAAAGGAATACTATTAATTACTCTGGTATTCGGATACTTACGATTTCGCCAGGGGCTTGGCCCTGAACGGCCACTCCTCTCCGCCGTCGTCGGCGTTGGTGGAGTAGTCCGGAGGAAGGGTTTTCCCCTTCTTGGACCCTTCGGCCTCCCCGGTGAGGGCGGCCTTCCTTTTCTTCTCTCCCCCTGCTGGAGGGGGAGAGGTCTCTTCTTCCTCCCCGTCTTCACGGGAGGAACGCGCCTTGGAGCCGTCGGATGATGAACCCGACACCTCCTGGCGCCAGACACTTTTTCGAGTCCCCGTGGCCTTCTTCTCCGGCACCAGGTGGGGTGCCGGAACCAGCAGCTTCGCCAAGCGGACATCGGCTGGGTCTTCGGGCAAAGGAGCCAGGCAGTCGATCTGTCTGGACTTCGCCTGCCAATCCTGTCAAAGGTAAGGGGGCTTAGATCCCGCATAGAGTTAAACTATGAAAAACTAATACCCTATAAAAGGTACAAACAACTTACCGCGCTGGCATGACGCTGCGCGCTGAATCCGCGATCCTCGGTAGAGGATGCGGGAGCCTCGGCGCCCTTGAAAAGCACCTTCCAGGCAACTTCGTACGTCGTGTCGAAGAGCCTGCTCAGAGTTCGGTGCTGCGTCGGGTTGAACTCCCACAGATTGATGGCCCGTTGTTGACACGGGAGGATCCGGTAGATGAGCATAACCTGGACTACGTTGACAAGGCTGAGCTGCTTGTTCACCAGGGTTTGGATGCATGCTTGCAGTCCAGTCACCTCTCCTTTGCTGCCCCACGACAGGCCCGTCTCTTTCCAGGATGTGAGCCGCGTTAGGGGTCCGGACCGGAACTCGGGGGCTGCGACCTACTCAGGGTCGCGGAGCTCGGTGATGTAAAACCACCCCGATTGCCACCCCTTCTGGGTCTCCACAAAGGAGCCCTCAAGCCATAAGACATTGGGCATCTTGCCCACCATGGCTCCTCCGCACTCCGCCTCGTTGTCGTGCACCACCTTCGGCTTGACATTGAAAGTCTTGAGCCTTAGGCCGAAATGGGGCGGATGCAGAGGAAAGCCTCGCACACGACGATAAACGCAGAGATGTTGAGGATGAAGTTCGGGGCCAGAACATGAAAATCCAGGCCATAGTAGAACATGAGTCCCCGGACGAATGGGTGGATAGGAAAGCCCAGTCCGCGGAGGAAGTGGGGAAGGAACACTACCCTCTCATGGGGCCTTGGGGTGGGGAGGAGCTGCCCCTCTTCGGGAAGTCGCTACGCGATGTCGTTAGACAAGTATCCGGCCTTCCTCAGTTTTTTGATGTGTCCCGGAGGAGACCATCCACTTGCCTCCCGCTCCGGACATGGCTGGAGAAGGTTGAGGTGGGGAGTGCGGACTTGGGCACTGGAGCTCGAGTGCGCGAAAATGGATACGCAAAGGACGAAGAAGGCGTAGGTGAAAAGGTGGATCCTTATCCCCTTATATGGGTGGACGCAACTATGTGCCCCCACCAGCCTGGTAAAACTCGCTTATCTCCAAGCGCTGTAATCAATGGCGCGGCTGGGTTACCCACACCCGTATTGATGAGAATCCCGGAATAAGGGGACACGATCTCTGCTTTAACAAGACGTGCCAAGGAAACCGCCTTGCATGACACGCTGAGGTGGGACAATAAAACGATTCGAATAAAGGCTTGGCCGTGGTGCGATGTGACACTACAGAATACGTCAGCAGATTAGATTTGTGTAAATATTATTCTCTCTATGGGAATATGTGGAAACTTATTTTGCAGAGTCAGACACTATTCTTTGTGTTCAAAATCTTCTATGAAGTACTTGGAGGAGGAACCCGCCTTGCAATGCCGAAGACAATCTGCGCGCCGGACTCGTCGTCATTGAAGCATGGTTCAGGGGCTACTAAGGGAGTCCTGGATTAGGGGGTGTCCGGATGGTCGGACTATACCTTCAGCCGGACTCCTGGACTATGAACATACAAGATTGAAGACTTCGTCCTGTGTCTGGGAGGGACTTTCCTTGGCGTGGAAGGCAAGCTTGGCGATACGGATATGTGGTCTCCTACCATTGTAACCGACTTTGTGTAACCCTAACCCTCTCCGGTGTCTATATAAACCGGAGGGTTTTAGTCCGTAGGACAACATACAGAACAACAATCATACCATAGGCTAGCTTCTAGGGTTTAGCCTCTCCGATCTCGTGATAGATCTACTCTTGTACTACCCATATCATCAATATTAATCAAGCAGGACGTAGGGTTTTAACTCCATCAAGAGGGCCCGAACCTGGGTAAAACTTCGTGTCCCTTGCCTCCTGTTACCATTCGGCCTAGATGCACAGTTTGGGACCCCCTACCCGAGATCTGCCGGTTTTGACACCGACAACTCAGTACCGAACGTACGACACCTCCGCGTTCAGCACACGTTCAGCTCGGTGACGTCTCGCGAACTCACGATCTAGTAGAGCTCGAAGGAGAGTTTCATCAGCACGATGGTGTGGTGACGATGTTGATGAAGCTACCATCGCAGGGCTTCGCCTAACCACCGCTACAGTATGACCGAGGTGGATTATGGTGGAGGTGGGCACCGCACACGGGTGGGAGAGATCAATGATCAACTTGTGTGTTCTAGGGTGCCCCCTGCCCCCGTATATAAAGGAGCAGGGAGGCCAGCCGGCCCTGTAGGGCGCGCCAGGAGTAGGAGTCCTCCTCCTAGTAGGAGTAGGACTCCCCTCTTTCCTACTCCTACTAGGAGGGGAAAAGGAAGGGGGAGAAGGAGAAGGAAAGGGGGGTGCCGCCCCCCTCCCTTCCTAGTCCAATTCAGACCAGAGGGGGAGGGGGCACGCGGCCTGCCCTGGCCGGCCCCTCTCTCTCTCCACTAGGGCCCAAAAGGCCCATTACCCCTGGGGGGTTCCGGTAACCCTCTGGCACTCCGGTAAAATCCGATTTCACCCGGAACTCTTCCTATGTCCAAATGTAGGCTTCCAATATATCAATCTTTATGTCTCGACCATTTCGAGACTCCTCGTCATGTCCGTGATCATCATCCGGGACTCCAAACTAACTTCGGTACATCAAAACATATAAACTCATAATACCGATCGTCATAGAACTTTAAGCGTGCGGACCCTACGGGTTCGAGAACTATGTAGACATGACCGAGACACGTCTGCGGTCAATAACCAATAGCGAAACTTGGATGCCCATATTGGTTCCTACATATTCTACGAAGATCTTTACCGGTCAAACCGCATAAGAACGTACGTTGTTCCCTTTGTCATCGGTATGTTACTTGCCCGAGATTCGATCGTCGGTATCGCAATACCTAGCTCAATCTCGTTACCGGCAAGTATCTTTACTCGTTCTACAATGCATCATCCCGCAACTAGCTCATCAGTTGCATTGCTTGCAAGGCTTATAGTGATGTGCATTACCGAGAGTGTCCAGAGATACCTCTCCGACAATCGGAGTGACAAATCTATTCTTGATCTATGCCAACTCAACAAGTACCATCGGAGACACCTGTAGAGCACCTTTATAATCACCCAGTTACGTTGTGACATTTGGTAGCACACAAAGTGTTCCTCCATAATCGGGAGTTGCATAATCTCATAGTCATAGGAACATGTATAAGTCATGAAGAAAGCAATAGCAGTAAACTAAAACGATCAAGTGATAAGCTAACAAAATGGGTCAGGTCATTCACATCATTCTCTAATGATGTGATCCCGTTTAATCAAATGACAACTCATGTCTATGGTTAGGAAACATAACCATCATTGATTCAACGAGCTAGTCAAGTAGAGGCATACTACTGACAATCTGTTTGTCTATGTATTCACACATGTATTATGTTTCCGGTTAATACAATTCCAGCATGAATAATAAAAATTTATCATGATATGAGGAAACAAATAATAACTTTATTATTGCCTCTAGGGCATATTTCCTTCAGTCTCCCACTTGCACTAGAGTCAATAATCTAGATTACACAGTAATGTTTCTAACACCCATGGAGTCTTGGTGCTAATCATGTTTTGCTCGTGGAAGAGGCTCAATCAACGGGTCTACAACATTCAAATCCGTATGTATCTTGCATATCTCTGTGTCTCCCACCTGGACTTGATCCCGGATGGAATGGAAGCGTCTCTTGATGTGCTTGGTTCTCTTGTGAAATCTGGATTCCTTTGCCAAGGCAATTGCACCAGTATTGTCACAAAAGATTTTCATTGGACCCGATGCACTAGGTATGACACCTAGATCGGATATGAACTCCTTCATCCAAACTCCTTAATTTGCCGCTTCTGAAGCAGCTATGTACTCTGCTTCACGTGTAGATCCCACCACGACGCTTTGTTTAGAACTGCTCCAACTGACAGCTCCACCGTTCAATATAAACACGTATCCGGTTTGCGATTTAGAATCATCTGGATCAGTGTCAAAGCTTGCATCGACGTAACCATTTACGACGAGCTCTTTGTAACCTCCATAAATGCGAAACATATCCTTAGTCCTTTTCAGGTATTTCAGGATGTTCTTGACCATTGTCCAGTGATCCACTCCTGGATTATTTTGGTACCTCCCTGCTAAACTAATAACAAGGCACACATCAGGTCTAGTACACAGCATTGCATACATGATAGAGCCTATGGCTGAAGCATAGGGAACACTTTTCATTTTATCTCTAGCTTCTGTAGTGGTCGGGCATTGAGTCTTACTCAACTTCACACCTTGTAACACAGGCAAGAACCCTTTCTTTGCTTGATCCATTTTGAAATTTTTCAAAACTTTATCAAGGTATGTGCTTTTTGAAAGTCCAATTAAGCGTCTTGATCTATCTCTATAGATCTTGATGCCCAATATATAAGCAGCTTCTCCGAGGTCTTTCATTGAAAAACTCTTATTCAAGTATCCTTTTATGCTATCCAGAAACCATATGCCATTTCAAATCAGCAATATGTCATCCAGATATAATATTAGAAATGCTACAGAGCTCCCACTCACTTTCTTGTAAATACAGGCTTCTCCAAAAGTCTGTATAAAACCATATGCTTTGATCACACTATCAAAATGTTTATTCCAACTCCGAGAGGCTTGCACCAGTCCATAAATGGATCACTGGAGCTTGCACACTTTGTTAGCTCCCTTTGGATTGACAAAACCTTCTGGTTGCATCATATACAACTCTTCTTCCAGAAATCCATTCAGGAATGCAGTTTTGACATCCATTTGCCAAATTTCATAATCATAAAATGCGGCAATTGCTAACATGATTCGGACAGACTTAAGCATCACTACGGGTGAGAAAGTCTCATCGTAGTCAACTCCTTGAACTTGTAGAAAACCTTCCGCAACAAGTCAAGCTTTGTAGTCAGTAACATTACCGTCAGCACCAGTCTTCTTCTTGAAGATCCATTTATTCTCGATGTCTTGCCGATCATCGGGCAAGTCAACCAAAGTCCATACTTTGTTCTCATACATGGATCCCATCTCAGATTTCATGGCCTCAAGCCATTTTGCGGAATCTGGGCTCACCATTGCTTCTTCATAGTTCGTAGGTTCATCATGGTCAAGTAACATGACTTCCATAACAGGATTACCGTACCATTCTGGTGCGGATCTTACTCTGGTTGACCTACGAGGTTCGGTAGTAACTTGATATGAAGTTTCACGATCATCATCATTGTCTTCCTTACTAATTGGTGTAGGTGTCATAGGAACCGGTTTCTGTGATGAACTACTTTCCAATAAGGGAGCAGGTACAGTTACCTCATCAAGTTCTACTTTCCTCCCACTCACTTCTTTCGAGAGAAACTCCTTCTCTAGAAAGGATCCATTCTTAGCAACAAATGTCTTTCCTTCGGATCTGTGATAGAAGGTGTACCCAACAGTCTCCTTTGGGTATCCTATGAAGACACATTTCTCTGATTTGGGTTCGAGCTTATCATGTTGAAGCTTTTTCACATAAGCATCGCAGCCCCAAACTTTAAGAAACAACAACTTTGGTTTCTTGCCAAACCCCAGTTCATAAGGCGTCGTCTCAACGGATTTCGATGGTGCCCTATTTAACGTGAATGCAGTCGTCTCTAAAGCATAACCCCAAAATGATAGCGTTAAATCAGTAAGAGACATCATAGATCGCACCATACCTAGTAAAGTACGATTACGGCGTTCGGACACACCATTACGCTGTGGTGTTCCAGGTGGCGTGAGTTGCGAAACTATTCCGCATTGTTTCAAATGTAGACCAAACTCGTAACTCAAATATTCTCCTCCGCGATCAGATCATAGAAACTTTATTTTCTTGTTACGATGATTTTCCACTTCACTCTGAAATTGTTTGAACTTTTCAAATGTTTCAGACTTATGTTTCATTAAGTAGATATATCCATATGTGCTCAAATCATCTGTGAAGGTGAGAAAATAACGATACCCGCCGCGAGCCTCAATATTCATCGGACCACTTACATAAGTATGTATGATTTCCAATAAATCTGTTGCTCGCTCCATTGTTTCGGAGAACGGCGTTTTAGTCATCTTGCCCATGAGGCATGGTTCGCAAGTACCAAGTGATTCCAGAAGTCCATCAATATGGAGTTTCTTCATGCGCTTTACACCAATATGACCCAAACGGTAGTGCCACAAATAAGTTGCACTATCATTATCAACTCTGCATCTTTTGGCTTCAACATTATGAATATGTCTATCACTACTATCGAAATTTAACACAAATAGACCACTCTTCAAGGGTGCATGACCATAAAAGATATTATTCATATAAATAGAACAACCATTATTCTCGGATTTAAATGAATAACCGTCTCGCATCAAACAAGATCCATATATAATGTTCATGCTTAATGCTGGCACCAAATAACAATTATTCAGGTCTAAAACTAATCCCGAAGGTAGATATAGAGGTAGCGTGCCGACGGCGATCACATCGACTTTGGAACCATTTCCCACGCGCATCGTCACCTTGTCCTTAGCCAGTCTTCGCTTAATCCCTAGTCCATGTTTTGCATTGCAAATATTAGCAACAGAACCAGTATCAAATACCCAGGTGCTACTGCGAGCTCTAGTAAGGTACATGATACGTCTCCAACGCATCTATAATTTTTGATTGCTCCATGCTATTATATTATCTATTCTAGATGTGTAACATCCCAAATTTTCAATTTGGAATGGTATACATTAGATCATCATTGCATATCATATTTATTTGCATTTTGGTTGATCCTAGAAATTCTATGCAACTAAAGGACCCTCGGAGAGAGTTGGGGATTTCGTTATTTTCATATTTGAGTTTTCCCAAATTTTGAAAATAGGATCATTTGATTTTATTTATTTTATCTTCAATTATTTCTATTACCAAAATATGAGCGAGGGAATAAAATGACTTTCCCAAAATAAATAAATATTGAGGATTTATTAATAAAATCAAATAAGATTTTATTTTGGTTTTATTTGCTATTTTATTTGAATTTAGGAAAAAATGTGCGTTTTTCAAAATTGCATTTAGGCCCCAAATAAATGTTCATCCTGTGCGGCTTGATTTTAGAAGCCAGGGAAAATTTATTTCGGGATTTTTTGAGTCGGTTTAGTATTTCTTTTGTTTTTTTCTGAGCGTAATTATTTAAAAAAAAATCCAAACCGACCTTGGGCCGTGTCCGGCAAGGACTCCGCCTGGTCGGGGGCTTTATATAGCGCTCCACCCGGGCTGCCTCAGCCCAAACCCTAGCCGCCCGCACCACCTGCTGCCGCCGTCGCCGCCTGCGCCGCCGCCCCGCCGCCAACGAGGTCGAACCGCCGCCGCCCGCCAGTTTTTTTAGAAAACCGTTGGTTTTCACCGGTGTTATCGGTTTTTTTTAGATTCGTTTTTTAGATAGATCGGTTTTTTTCTCGGTTTAGTTAATTAGAGAGCGTTCGCTAGTTCGTTCGTTTTAATGAACGCATTCATCATTTAGTTTAACTGTTCGTTCGTTAATCTGTTCGTCATTTTCTTTTTCTCGGATTAAATCCGTGATTTTTCTGATCGCGGTTTCTGATCCGATTTTCATTTTAGTTTAACTTTTCACTCGTTTATCGAAATCAGGGGATTCAAGCGCCTGGAGTTTCGTCTCCAAACCCTCTTTCCATTTAACCAACTCAAACAAGTTTTTGCCTCTGTAAAATTTGACCTAGATCCAAAATAGTAAACGAACCTCGTTTCTTTTGCCGTTTGTCTTTCGTTGCTTCGTTCGATTTGATTCTTTTTGCCAACCGGAGTTCTTAAGTTGAACTTTCTGGTTAGATCTCTTATTTGAGTTTTACCTATGCATTAGTTGAGTACTTATTATATGCTTGTTTGTTTGCGATAGAGTACCCGGAGTGCGCCGTTTCCTACATCGAATCACTAGGTTTTGCGGATCATCAGCAAGGCAAGTAACACTTTGATCATACTTCGTATTACCCAGTTTTTATTGCATTAGAACAATCCTCACACATTGCATGATTCGGATCTAATTAAATTGTGGTTTGGGAAGTAGATGAGGTAGTACCTATTACCTGTTATTTATCAAACCTTTGGGAGTTACTTCTACGTTTGCTTATTATGCCATGCTATGCTAGTAGACGTGGATTGGGTGAGTGAAATCCATGACAGATGTGAGTTTGTTAAATTAATGGTTTATCTAAGGTGGCAACTTAAATACACATCTGGGTGGATTGAGGCACCTGGGTATTCCAGCGATTGCCTGTTTTTCTTTTGGACCGCCACCTAGGCTCAAAGGGATCATGAGATTATTCAAACTAGAAACTTTCGTGTGCAGCCACAAGCTACTATGGGCTCTAGCATAGTTGACTAAGTTGTGCGAACTCTTACAGTGGTAGACTAGCAGATGTAGGGGAAAGTAGGTGTAACGGTCTACCCGTTGGTAAGGTGTGAGTGCTTCTGAAATACTATGTCTCGCTCATCCATTTCTCAAACACCATGTAGTGTGAGAATCCCAACGGAGGAGATCGGGTCTTGTGGGGAAAAGTGTGCAAACCTCTGCAGAGTGTATAAACAAATCATGGTTAGCCGTGTCCCCGGTTATGGACATCTTGAGTATCTAGTACTTGGATTATCATGTGAATCTCATCATGTTACTCTAAATAATTTTGTTGGGTTTTAATGATGATGCTTAATTGGGATTGAGAGGGTGTCTACACTCTGAATGTTTAACAACCACCATGATAGTTAAATAAAATGTATTCCTTTGCAGTAGGGAAAAATTGGCTTTACGCAAAACTGTAACCATAGAGCTTTACACCAGCCAAATATGCATGTAGTATAGTCTTATTGTTTCATTGCTCTCTATGTGTTACATTGCCAGCATATTCCATGTGCTGACCCATTTCGGGCTGCAATGTTCATGTTGCAGACTTTTCAGACGACGAGTAAGGTGCTTTTAGGTCGTGGTTCTATACTCTGTGATGTCGTTGGAGTTGAGGGACTCACTTATCTTCCAAGCCTTCCGCTGTTATCGTTATTAGATGGCCTTAAGCCATATTTATTGTAATAAGTTCTCTTTTGAGACACTCGATGTAATAAGTGTGTGATTGCTACTCTGTTATAAATCTTTCAAGTACTATGTGGTGTCAGCATTACTGATCCAGGGATGACACCAGAGCACAGAGATTGGACCGTTTGAGATCTGGTCGCTACAAGATGGTATCAGAGCACACGCTGACTGTAGGACATGACCACTAAGCTAAAGCCCTAGATCTCTACTCACTCTTCTCATTCTGACTCCTCATCTTTTCTACTCTTTTAGGATGGCGGATGCAAGGAAAAAGTTCACACAACCGGATGAAGATACACCCTTTGGATGTCACTTGAAGGAAGTCACTAGATATCTGAACATAGGAGTACCAAGCTTCACCGGAACCTACAACAACACTTTACCGGAAGAGGAGCGCTGGATGATTCAAGTTCAAGTTCCAGGAAGGACGTTCATGCCAGTCACTGAGCCCATAGAGTTTTCCTTTGATGCACCAACCCGGAGTCTAGGAAAGAGCATGGCAGCTCACATCGCCATGGGACGCATTGGAGAAGTTTACCGCAATGATCTCAAGGATACTATCTACCAGATTGTGGGCGCCGAGATGAGCATTGGGAGATGATCAGCACCAGGAAGGACGGATCAATCGCAGCTTTTATCCAGGAGTTAAACCAGCACATTTGACGTCAGGAGAACCAGATGTGCGCAGACATGATAGATCTGAAGAAGGCGAGGACAAGAATCACGGAACTGGAGGAAGAACTCAAGGCTACATGTGAAGATTATGAAGAGGAAATCGAAGTATTAGTGGATAAGAATGCCGACCTAACAATGAAGCTAGCAATATTCATGGGAAGCCCTACACCAGTAGAAGAAGATGAAGAACCCAAGGAGATTCGCCTAGAAGACTACATCATCATCGACGACACCGACTCGGATCCCGATGATAGCGATGATGACTATGTTGATGAAGCAGGAGCAGATATCATGGAGTCTGCAACCGAAGAATATTTCTAGTAGACCACCCCATCAGTAGTAGTAGTCCACCATGTAAATATAGTAGTCCGAGCACTTTTGCGATAGTTAGATCGATTGTATGCCCTTGTTTGATTGAATGAAGTGAATTGTTTGCTTTTGCCTCATGTGCATATGGGTAGTGTTTTCTCTCTAGACCCCTCTCTATTCTTAAATCTCATCTTTTCTAAACCCTCAGATGCCTTCGAGACGTGACCCCGGATTTACCTTCCCACCGGAGCTCACTCAGTTGATCTAGCCGCAGAACACGTTGATGCAGTTGCTAGTCCAGAATCAGAATCAGGGGAACAACAACAACAACCCACCACCACCACCACCACCCGTTGATCACTTAGCCCGTTTTCTTAGGCTGAATCCACCGGTGTTTTCTAGTAGCACCGAGCCTATAGTAGCAGATGATTGGCTCCGCAAGACAGCAAGGGAATTGACCACGGCAGGATGCACAGATGCGGAAAAGGTGAAGTTTACCGCACATCAGCTTGAAGGACCCGCATCATCATGGTGCGAGAATTTCACCGCCACTTTCCCTATCGATACTATCACATGGGACCAGTTTCAGCAGGCTTTCCATACTACCCATGTTTCAGCAGGAGCTATGGCCATGAAGAAGCATGAGTTTCGCAACTTGCACCAAGGAGGACGGACAGTTGGCCAGTATGTGGAGGACTTTAGTAAGCTAGCACGTTATGCCCCAGATGACGTTGCTACGGATGCAGCTAAGCAGGAGAAGTTTCTGGAAGGACTGAATGACGAGTTGAGCATGCAGTTGATGGTAGCAACCTTCAACAACTACCAGGAGTTGGTAGATCGTGCTCTTATAATTGAAGGGAAGCAGCAGCAGATTGAGAATCGCAAGAGGATGTATGGACAAGGGAAGTACAATTCAGGAGCTCGGCAGAAGCCACGTTTTACCCCTAGACCGGGAGGACATTTTCAGCATACCCATGGAGGAGGTAGCTCCCACAATCATAATGGCCCCAAGAATGGTAATGGGAATGGAGGAAGCAACGGCCAGAACCGTACCAACCCATCAACCCTAGCCAAAAGAGACATGAGCCAAATCACTTGCTTTAAGTGCCAAAAGACCGGACATTATGCCAATGAATGTCCCGAATCTCAGAATGGAAATGGTAATGGAGGCTCTGGGAAGAAGCCGAACCCTTTCAATAGGGGACAGGTGAACCACGTTAATGTGGAGGAGGTTGAAGAGCAGCCAGATGCAGTAATCGGTAAGTTTTTGGTTAAGTCATTTACTGCAATCGTTCTTTTTGATACTGGTGCATCGCATTCATACATATCAAGGGGATTTGTGGATAAGTATAACTTGCCCACCAAAGTTCTTAGAACACCTATGTTAGTAAGCTCACCAGGAGCGGAGTATAGGGCTAGTAAGGGATGTTTTCAAGTGCCATTGAGTATAGGTAGGCATGTGTTTCCCTCGGATTTAATCATTTTGGAATCACAAGGTTTGGATGTCATTCTGGGTATGGATTGGCTATCGATGTATGGAGGAAACATCGATTGCATCAGTAAGACAATTTTGCTTACCACCCCAGAAGGGAGAAGGATCAAGTATATATCCCGACATGTGCCTAAAAGGACTCAAGTAAATTCGTTAACAGGAGTTGTGCAGGAGGAAGTACCAGTAGTGAAGGATTTCCCTGATGTATTTCTAGAGGAGTTGCCAGGCATGCCACCGGATAGAGATATTGAGTTTTTGATTGAGCTTTTGCCAGGCACAGGGCCAATATCTAAGAGACCATATAGGATGCCCGCAAAGGATTTGGAGGAGATTAAGAAGTAGATTAAGGAGTTACTGGATAAAGGATATATCTGCCCAAGTTCTTTGCCTTGGGGATCTCCAGTACTTCTAGTGGAGAAGAAGGATGGATCGTTAAGGATGGTTGTTGATTATCGAGGATTGAATGAAGTAACCATCAAGAACAAGTACCCACTACCGATGATCAATGATCTGTTTGATCGATTGCAAGGAGCTAAGGTATCTTCCAAGATCGATCTGCGATCAGGATACCATCAGTTGAAGATTCGAGAATAGGATATACCTAAGACGGCTTTTACCAGCAGGTATGGACTATATGAGTATACGATCATGACGTTTGGACTGACTAACGCCCCTGCATATTTTATGAACATGATGAACAAGGTGTTTATGGAGTTTTTGGATAAGTTCGTCGTAGTGTTCATTGATGATATCCTGGTTTACTCGAAAAATGAAGAGGAGCATAAGGAGCATTTGTGTTTGGTACTTGGTAAGCTCAGAGAACATCGGTTATATGCCAAGTTTAGCAAATGTGAGTTTTGGTTGAAGGAAGTTGGATTTCTCGGACACGTTATATCCGGAGAAGGTATAGCAGTAGATCCCACCAAGGTTGACACTGTGACAAATTGGGAAGCGCCAACAAAAGTTGGAGAGATCCGGAGTTTTCTTGGACTTGCAGGATACTACCGAAGATTCATTGAAAATTTCTCGAAGATTGCGAAGCCTATGACGGAGTTGTTGAAGAAGGATACCAAGTTCATATGGACTGAGGAATGTGAGGCCAGTTTCCAAGAGTTGAAGAAATGTTTGATTACATCACCAGTGTTGATTCTGCCAGATCAGACTAAGGATTATGAGGTGTATTGCGATGCTTCACGTCGAGGACTTGGAGCAGTGCTTATGCAGGAAGGAAGAGTTGCTTCATATGCCTCACGACAGCTAAAGCCTCATGAGTTAAATTATGACACCCATGATTTGGAATTAGCAGCCGTAGTGCATGCATTGAAGACTTGGAGACATTTTCTCATTGGAAACCATTGTGAGGTGTACACGGATCACAAGAGTTTGAAGTATATTTTCACGCAGAAGGAGTTATATCTCAGGCAAAGGAGATGATTGGAGCTCATCAAGGATTGTGATATGAGATTGCATTATCACCCCGGAAAGGCTAACGTAGTAGCCGATGCGCTGAGCCGTAAAAGACATGTCAAAACCCTAATGACGGGAGATTTACCGAGGGAGTTAGCCGAAAATCTTCGTGAGCTATATTTGGAGATATTCTCGAGAGGCTATGTAGCAGCATTGGAGATTCAGTCTACTTTGATGAATAAGATCAGAGAAGCCCAGAAGACTGACAAGGAGATTGCTTCTATTAAGGAGAAAATGAGCAAAGGAAAAGCTAAAGGATTTCGTGAGGATGAACACGATACCTTATGGTTTGAAGACCGTGTTTATGTGCCCAATGACCCAGAAATCGGGAAGTTGATTCTGCAAGAGGCCCATGAGTCACCATATTCGATTCACCCAGGAAATACCAAGATGTATTTGGATTTGAAGTATACTTTTTGGTGGACCGGAATGAAGAAGGATATTGCGGAGTATGTAGCAGTTTGTGATGTATGTCAGAGAGTAAAGGCAGAGCATCAGAAGCCAGCGGGATTGCTACAGCCATTGCCGATACCCGAATGGAAGTGGGATAGGTTAGGCATGGATTTTATTACAGGATTGCCCAGAACTCGTTCAAGCTATGACTCGATTTGGGTTGTAGTCAATCTTTTGACAAAGGTAGCTCATTTCATTCCAGTGAATACTACTTATACTAGTGCCAAGTTGGCAAAGATATACATGACCAGGATCGTATGTCTGCATGGAGTTCCAAGGAGCATTGTATCAGATAGAGGAACCCAATTTACCTCAAATTTGTGGAATCAGTTGCATGAAACTTTGGGTACCAGGCTAGAGTTCAGTACAGCTTTCCATCCGCAGACAGATGGATAGACCGAGAGAGTCAATCGCATTTTGGAGGATATGCTAAGAGCTTGTGCGCTAGATTATGGATCTAGTTGGGACGAGATTTGCCATACACAGAGTTCTCTTATAACAACAGTTATCAATCCAGTTTGAAGATGGCCCCTTTCGAAGCCTTGTACGGAAGGAGGTGCAGGACCCCATTGTCGTGGGATGAAGTTGGAGACCGCCAGTTGTTTGGACTAGATTTGATTAAAGAGTCTGAACAGAAGGTGAAATTGATTCGCGATAGGCTCAAGGTAGCCCAGTCCAGGCAGAAGAGCTACGCAGATTCTAAACGCAATGAGACAGTTTACAAAGTCGGAGACCAAGTTTATCTTCGAGTATCTCCACTTCGAGAAGTTAAGCGCTTTGGAGTTAAGGGAAAGTTAGCGCCACGTTTTGTAGGACCATACAAGGTTTTGGAGCGTATGGGAGAAGTAGCCTATAAGTTGGAATTGCCCGAAGGATTGTCAGGAGTTCACGATGTATTACACGTTTCCCAGATGAAGAAGTGCCACGCAGAGATGGCTGATATACCGCTGAGAGATACAGTGCCGCTGGAAGCGATTCAGTTGGACAGTGATTTGACTTGTGAGGAGAAACCAGTCAAGATTCTTGAGTATGCCAGCCGAGTCACCCACAGCAAGGTTATCAAGTTTTGCAAAGTTTAGTGGAGCCACCACACGAAGGATGAAGCTACCTGGGAGCGAGAGGAAGATCTGCTGAAGGACCACCCTCACCTATTTTCTAGCCAATCCGAATCTCGAGGGCGAGATTCATATTAAGGGGGGTATGTTTGTAACATCCCAAATTTTCAATTTGGAATGTTATACATTAGATCATCATTGCATATCATATTTATTTGCATTTTGGTTGATCCTAGAAATTCTACGCAACTCAAGGACCCACGGAGAGAGTTGGGGATTTCGTTATTTTCATATTTGAGTTTTCTCAAATTTTGAAAATAGGATCATTTGATTTTATTTATTTTATCTTCAATTATTTCTATTACAAAAATATGAGAGAGGGAATAAAATGACTTTCCCAAAATAAAGAAATATTAAGGATTTACTAATAAAATCAAATAAGATTTTATTTTTGTTTTATTTGCTATTTTATTTGAATTTAGGAAAAAATGCGCGTTTTCCAAAATTGCATTTAGGCCCCAAATAAATGTTCATCCTGTGCAGCTTGATTTTAGAAGCTGGGGAAAATATATTTCGGGATTTTTGGTGTCCGTTTAGTATTTATTTTGCTTTTTTCTGAGCGTAATTATTAAAAAAATCCGAACCGAGCTTGGGCCGTGTCCGGCCAGGACTCCACCTGGCCGGGGGCTTTATATAGCATGCCACCCGGGCCGCCTCAGCCCAAAGCCGCCGCCGCCCAAACCCTAGCCGCCCGCGCCGCCTGCTGCCGCCGCCGCCGCCGGAGCCCCGCCGCCGCCCGCCGGTTTTTTTAGAAACCGTTGGTTTTCACCGGTTTTTTTCAGTTTCTTTTAGATTCATTTTTTTAGATAGATCGGTTTTTTTCTTGGTTTAGTTAATTAGCGAGCGTTCGCTCATTCGTTCGTTTTAACGAACGCGTTCATCTTTTAGATCCAGATAATGAACATTCGTTCGTTAATCTGTTCGTCGTTTTCTTTTTCTCGGATTAAATCCGCGATTTTTCTAATCGTGATTTCTGATCCGATTTTCATTTTAGTTTAACTTTTCGCTCATTTATCGGAATCAGGCGATTCAAGCGCCTGGAGTTTCGTCTCGAAACCCTCTTTCCGTTTAACCAACTCAAACAAGTTTTTGCCTTTGTAAAATTTGACCTAGATCCATAATAGTAAACAAAGCTTGTTTCTTTTGCCGTTTGTCTTTCGTTGCTTTGTTCGATTTGATTCTTTTTGCCAACCGGAGTTCTTAAGTTGAACTTTCTGGTTAGATCTCTTATTTGAGTTTTTCCTGTGCATTAGTTGAGTACTTATTGTATGTTTGTTTGTTTGCGATAGAGTACCCGGAGTGTGCCGCTTGCTACTTCGAATCGCTAGGTTTTGCGGATCATCAGCAAGGCAAGTAACACTTTGATCATACTTCCTATTACCCAGTTTTTATTGCATTAGAACAATCC
The DNA here is from genome assembly GCF_003073215.2 of Triticum urartu. Classification (NCBI taxonomy): domain Eukaryota; kingdom Viridiplantae; phylum Streptophyta; class Magnoliopsida; order Poales; family Poaceae; genus Triticum; species Triticum urartu. The sequence goes on from NC_053027.1 coordinate 81,409,460, forward strand.
TCACACATTGCATGATTAGGATCTAATTAAATTGTGGGTTTGGGAAGTAGATGAGGTAGTACCTATTACCTGTTATTTATCAAACCTTTGGGAGTTAATTCTACGTTTGCTTATTATGCCATGCTATGCTAGTAGACGTGGATTGGGTGAGTGAAATCCATGACAGATGTGAGTTTGTTAAATTAATGGTTTATCTAAGGTGGCAACTTAAATACACATCTGGGTGGATTGAGGCACCTGGGTATTCCAGCGATTGCCTGTTTTTCTTTTGGACCACCACCCAGGCTCACAAGGATCATGAGATTATTCAAACTAGAAACTTTCGTGTGCAGCCACAAGCTACTATGGGCTCCAGCATAGTTGACTAAGTTGTGCGAACTCTTACAGTGGTAGACTAGCTGATGTAGGGGAAAGTAGGTGTAACGGTCTACCCGTTCATAAGGTGTGAGCGCTTCTGAAAGACTATGTCTCGGTCATCCGTTTCTCAAACACCATGTAGTACGAGAATCCCAACGGAGGAGATCGGGTCTTGATGGGAAAAGTGCACAAACCTCTGCAGAGTGTATAAAGTAATCATGGTTAGCCGTGTCCCCGGTTATGGACATCTTGAGTATCTAGTACTTGGATTATCATGTGAATCTCATCATGTTACTCTAAATAATTTTGTTGGGTTTTAATGATGATGCTTAATTGGGATTGAGAGGGTGTCTACACTCTCAATGTTTAACAACCACCATGATAGTTAAATAAAATGTATTCCTGCAGTAGGGAAAAATTGGCTTTATGCAAAACTCTAACCATAGGGCTTTCCACTAGTCAAATATGCATATAGTATAGTCTTATTCTTTCATTGCTCTGTATGTGTTACATTGCTAGCATATTCCATGTGCTGACCCGTTTCGGGCTGCAACTTTCATGTTGCAGACTTTTCAGACGACGAGTAAGGTGCTTTTAGGTCGTGGTTCTATACTCAGTGATGCCGTTGGAGTTGATGGACTCACTTATCTTCCAAGCCTCCTGTTGTTATCGTTAGTAGATGGCCTTAAGCCATATTTATTGTAATAAGTTCTCTTTTGAGACACTCGATGTAATAAGTGTGTGATTGCTACTCTGTTATAAATCCTTTCAAGAACTGTGTGATGTCAGCATTACTGATCCAGGGATGACACCGGAGCACAAAGATTGGACCGTTTGAGGTCTGGTCACTATAGGATGTTAATGGGCTTTATTCTACACTTTTATATCATTTTTGGGACTAACCTACTAACCGGAGGCCCAACTCAAATTGTTGTTGTTTTGCCTATATTAGGGTTTCGAAGAAAAGGAATATAAAATGGAGTCCAAACGGAATGAAACCTTCGGGAACATGATTTTCTCAACAATCGTGATCCAGGAGACTTGGAGTGGGCGTTAATAAATGATCGAGGAGGGCATGAGGCAGGGGGCGCGCCTACCCCCCTGGGCACGCCCTCCACCCTCGTGGGCCCCTCGATGCTCCACCGACGTACTTCTTCCTCCTATATATATCCACGTATCCCCCAAACATCCAGGAGCACCACGAAAACCTAATTCCACTGCCGCAACCTTGTGTACCCGAGAGATCCCATCTCGGGGCCTTTTCTGGAGCTCCGCCGGAGGGGGCATTGATCACGGAGGGCCTCTACATCAACTCCATGGCCTCTCCGGTGATGTGTGAGTAGTTTACTTCAGACCTACGGGTCCATAGTTATTAGCTAGATGGCTTCTTCTCTCTCTTTGGATCTCAATACAAAGTTCTCCTTGATCTTCTTGGAGATCTATTCGATGTAATCTTCTTTTGCGGTGTGTTTGTCGAGGTCTGATGAATTGTCGGTTTTTGATCAAGTTTATCTATGAACAATATTTGAATCTCCTCTGAATTCTTTTATGTATGATTTGTTTATCCTTGCAAGTCTCTTTGAATTATCAGTTTGGTTTGGCCTACTAGATTGATCTTTATTGCAATGGAAGAAGTGCTTAGCTTTGGGTTCAATCTTGCTGTGTCCTTTCCCAGTGACAGCAGGGGCAGCAAGGCACGTATTTTATTGTTGCCATCGAGGATAAAAGATGAGGTTTATATCATATTGCATGAGTTTATCCCTCTACATCATGTCATCTTACTTAAAGCATTACTTTGTTCTTATGAACTTAATACTCTAGATGCATGCTGGATAGTGGTCGATGTGTGGAGTAATAGTAGTGGATGAAGAATCGTTTCGATCTACTTATCGCGGACGTGATGCCTATATACATGATCATACCTAGATACTCTCATAACTATGCTCAATTCTAGCAATTGCTTTATAGTAATTCGTTTACCCACCGTAATACTTATGCTCTTGGGAGAAGCCACTAGTGAAACCTATGGCCCCCGGGTCTATCTTCCATCATATTAATCTTCCAACACTTAGTTATTTCCTTTGTCGTTTATTTTACTTTGCATCTTTATTTATCTTTATCATAAAAATACCAAAAATATTATCTTATCAATCTATCAGATCTCACTCTCGTAAGTGACCGTGAAGGGATTGACAACCCCTTTATCGCGTTGGTTGCGAGGTTCTTATTTGTTTGTGTACGTGCGTGGGACTCGAGCGTGATCTCCTACTGGATTGATTCCTTGGTTCTCAAAAACTAAGGGAAATACTTACGCTACTTTGCTGCATCACCCTTTCCTCTTCAAGGGAAAACCAATGCAATGCTCAAGAGGTAGCAATTAGGATTTCTGGCGCCGTTTCCGGGGAGATTCGCGCCAAGTCAAGTAAAGATTTGACTCCTAACAATGAGTCGTTTTTAGCACCGTTGCCGGAGTCTACGCACAAGTCAAGACATACCAAGTACCCTCGCTTTACATTATTTTCTATTTGCCTCTCGTTTTCCTCTCCCCCACTTCACCCTTGCCGTTTTATTCGCCATCTTTTCCTTTCGCCTTCTCTTTTCGTTCCCCTCCTCTTTTCCAGTTTTCCTCTTTTGCTTCTTCGCTTGTTTGCTTGTGTGTTGGATTGCTTGCTTGTCACGACTCATGATGGCTCAAGATAATAATAAATTGTGTGACTTTACCAATACCAAAAACAATGATTTTCTTAGCACTCCAATTACTCCTCTTACCGATGCTGAATCTTGTGAAATTAATGCTGCTTTGTTGAATCTTGTCAGGAAATATCAATTCGCTGGCCTTCCTAGTGAAGATGCCGCTACCCATCTAAATAGCTTTGTTGATTTGTGTGATATGCAAAAGAAGAATGATGTGGATAATGATATTGTTAAACTTAAGCTATTTCCATTTTTGCTTAGAGATCGTGCTAAAGTTTGGTTTTCGTCTTTGCCTAAAAATAGTATTGATTCATGGAATAAGTGCAAAGATGCTTTTATCTCTTAGTATTTTCCTCCCGCTAAAATCATCTCTCTTAGAAATAATATTATGAATTTTAAGCAACTTGATCATGAACATGTTGCACAATCTTGGGAGAGGATGAAATTAATGATACGTAATTGCCCTACACATGGTTTGAATCCTTGGATGATTATACATAATTTTTATGCCGGATTGAATTTTGCTTCTAGAAATCTTTTAGATTCGGCCGCGGGAGACACTTTTATGGAAATCACTTTAGGAGAAGCTACTAAACTCCTAGATAATATTATGTTTAATTATTCTCAATGGCACACCGAAAGATCTACTAGTAAAAAAGTGCATGCGATAGAAGAAATTAATGTTTTGAGTGGAAAGATGGATGAACTTATGAAATTGTTTCCTAATAACAGTGCTCCTACTGATCCTAATAATATGCCTTTGTCTACTTTGATTGAGAATAATAATGAAGCTATGGATGTGAATTTTGTTGGTAGGAACAATTTTGGTAACAACGCGTATAGAGGTAATTTTAATTCTAGGCCATTTCCTAGTAATTCCTCTAATAATTATGGTAATTCCTACAACAACTCTTATGGAAATTTTAATAAGATGCCCTCTGAATTTCAGACTAGTGTTAAGGAGTTTATGAATTCGCAAAAGAATTTCAATGCTTTGCTTGAAGAAAAATTGCTTAAAGTTGATGAATTGGCTAGGAACGTTGATAGAATTTCTCTTGATGTTGATTCTTTGAAACTTAGATCTATTGCACCTAAGCATGATATCAATGAGTCTCTCAAAGCCATGAGAATTTCCATTAATGAGTGCAAAGAAAGAACCGCTAGGATGCGTGCTAAGAAAGATTGCTTTGTGAATGCATGTTCTTCTAGTTTCTATGAAAATAAAGATTAAGATCTAAAAGTTATTGATGTGTCTCCTATTAAATCTTTGTTTTTCAATATGAATCTTGATAATGATGGGACTGAATATGAGCCACCTTTACCTAGAAGGTGTTCCAAAAATTCGGAGTTTTTAGATCTTGATGCAAAAATTGATAAAAGTGGGATTGAAGAGGTCAGAACTTTAAATAGCAATGAACCCACTATCTTGGATTTCAAGGAATTTAATTATGATAATTGCTCTTTGATAGATTGTATTTCCTTGTTGCAATCCGTCCTAAATTCTCATCATGCTTATAGTCAAAATAAAGCTTTTACTAAACATATCGTTGATGCTTTGATGCAATCTTATGAAGAAAAACTTGACTTGGAAGTTTCTATCCCTAGAAAACTTTATGATGAGTGGGAACCTACAATAAAAATTAAAATTAAAGATCATGAGTGTTATGCTTTGTGTGCTTTGGGTGCTAGTGTTTCCACGATTCCGAAAACTTTATGTGATTTGCTAGGTTTCAGTGATTTTGATGATTGTTCTTTAAACTTGCACCTTGCGGATTCCACTATTAAAAAACCTATGGGAAGAATTAATGATGTTCTTGTTTTTGCAAATAGTAACTATGTGGCCATAGATTTCATTGTTCTTTATATAGATTGCAATCCTTCATGTCCTATTATTCTCGGTAGACCTTTCCTTAGAACGATTGGTGCAATTATTGATATGAAGGAAGGGAATATCAAATTCCAATTTCCATTAAAGAAAGGCATGGAAAACTTACCTAGAAAGGAAGTTAAATTACCATATGAATCTATTATGAGAGCCACTTATGGATTGCCTACCAAAGATGGCAATACCTAGATCTATCTTTGCTTTTATGCCTAGTTAGGGGCGTTAAACGATAGCGCTTGTTGGGAGGCAACCCAATTTTATTTTTATTCCTTGCTTTTTGCTCCTGTTTAGTAATAAATAATTTATCTATCCTCTGTTTTGGTTGTGTTTTTTGTGTTTAATTAGTGTTTGCGTCAAGTAGAACCGTTGGGAAGACTTGGGGAAAGTCTTTTTGATCTTGTTGTAAAAACAGAAACTTTAGCGCTCACGAGAATTTCTGCCATTTTTATTTGGAAAGTGATATTTACTTAATTATTTTGAAGATGATTAATAGATAAATTCCTCACGTCCAGCAATTTATTTTAGAATTTTGGGGTTTCTAGAAGTTGCGTTAGCTACAAATTATTACAGACTATTCTATTTTTGATAGATTCTGTTTTCCTTGTGTTGTTTGCTTATTTTGATGAATCTATGGCTAGTAAAAGAGTTTATAAACCATAGATAAGTTGGAATAAAGTAGGTTTAACACCAATATAAATAAATAATGAGTTCATTACAGTGCCTTGAAGTGGTGTTTTGTTTTCTTTCGCTAACGGAGCTCACGAGATTTTCTATTTTGAGTTTTGTGTTGTGAAGTTTTCAAGTTTTGGGTAAAGATTTGATGGATTATGGAACAAAGAGTGGAAAGAGCCTAATATTGGGAATGCCCATGGCACCCCAAGGTAAAATTCAAGGACACCAAAAATCCTAAGCTTGGGGATGCCCCGGAAGGCATCCCCTCTTTCGTCTTCGTCCATCGGTAACTTTACTTGGAGCTATATTTTTATTCACCACATGATATGTGTTTTTCTTGGCGCGTCTTGTATGATTTGAGTCTTTGCTTTTTAATTTACCACAATCATCCTTGCTGTACACACCTTTTGATACACACTCACATGATTTGAAATTTATTAGAATACTCTATGTCCTTCACTTATATCTTTTGAGCTATGTAGTTTTTGCTCTATTGCTTCACTTATATCTTTTAGAGCATGGTGGTTGATTTGTTTTATAGAAACTATTGATCTCTCATGCTTCACTTATATTATTTTGAGAGTCCTTTAGAACAACATGGAAATTTGCTTTAATATAAAAACTTTCATAGAAGTGCATTGAATACTATGAGAAGTTTGATACTTGATAATTGTTTTGAGATATGGAGATGGTGATATTAGAGTCATGCTAGTTGAGTAGTTGTGAATTTGAGAAATACTTGTGTTGAAGTTTGTGATTCCCGTAGCATGCACGTATGGTGAACCGTTATGTGATGAAGTCGGAGCATGATTTATTTATTGATTGTCTTCCTTATGAGTGGCGGTCGGGGACGAGCGATGGTCTTTTCCTACCAATCTATCCCCCTAGGAGCATGTGCGTAATACTTTGTTTCGATAACTAATAGATTTTTGCAATAAGTATGTGAGTTCTTTATGACTAATGTTGAGTCCATGGATTATACGCACTCTCACCCTTCCACCATTGCTAGCCTCTCTAGTATCGCGCAACTTTCGCCGGTACCTTAAACCCACCATATACCTTCCTCAAAACAGCCACCATACCTACCTATTATGGAATTTCCATAGCCATTCCTAGATATATTTCCACGCAACTTTCCACCGTTCCGTTATTATGACACGCTTCATCATTGTCATATTGCTTGCATGATCATGTAGTTGACATCGTATTTGTGGCAAAGCCACCGTTCATAATTCTTCATACATGTCACTCATGCATCATTGCACATCCCGGTACACCGCCGGAGGCATACACATAGAGTCATATTTTTGTTCTAAGTATTGAGTTGTAAGTAAATAAAGTGTGATGATCATCATTATTAGAGCATTGTCCCAAGTGAGGAAAGGATGATGGAGACTATGATTCCCCCACAAGTCGGGATGAGACTCCAGACGAAAAAAAAGAGAGGCCAAAAATAAAAAATAAATAAGGCTCAAATAAAAAAATGAGAGAAAAATAGAGAATGGACAATGCTACTATACTTTTTCCACACTTGTGCTTCAAAGTAGCACCATGATCTTCATGATAGAGAGTCTCCTATGATATCACTTTCATATACTAGTGGGAATTTTTCATTATAGAACTTGGCTTGTATATTCCAATGATGGGCTTCCTCAAAATGCCCTAGGTCTTCATGAGCAAGCAAGTTGGATGCACACCCACTTAGTTTCTTTTGTTGAGCTTTCATATACTTATAGCTCTAGTGCATCCGTTGCATGGCAATCCCTACTCACTCACATTGATATCTATTGATGGCCATCTCCATAGCCCGTTGATACGCCTAGTTGATGTGAGACTATCTTCTCCTTTTTTTTCTTCTCCACAACCACCATTCTATTCCACATATAGTGCTATATCCATGGCTCATGCTCATATATTGCATGAAGATTGAAAAAGTTTGAGAACATCAAAAGTATGAAACAATTGCTTGGCTTGTCATCGGGGTTGTGCATGATTTAAATATTCTGTGTGGTGAAGATAGAGCATAGCCAGACTATATGATTTTGTAGGGATAACTTTCTTTGGCAATGTTATTTTGAGAAGACATGATTGCTTAGTTAGTATGCTTGAAGTATTATTATTTCTATGTCAATATTAAACTTTTATCTTGAATCTTTCGGATCTGAACATTCATGCCACAATAAAGAAAAATTACATTGAGAAATATGTTAGAAAGCATTCCACATCAAAAATTCTTCTTTTCTCATTTACCTGCTCGAGGACGAGCAGGAATTAAGCTTGGGGATGCTTGATACATCTCCAACGTATCTATAATTTTTTATTGCTCCATGCTATTATATTATCTATTTTGGATGTTAATGGGCTTTATTTTACACTTTTATATAATTTTTTGGGACTAACCTACTAACCGGAGGCCCAGCCCAAATTGTTGTTTTTTTGCCTATTTTAGGGTTTCGAAGAAAACGAATATCAAACGGAGTCCAAACGGAATGAAACCTTCGGGAACGTGATTTTCTCAACAAACGTGATCCAGGAGACTTGGAGTGGGCGTCAAGAAATGATCGAGGAGAGCACGAGGTAGGGGCGCTCCTACCCCCCTGGTCACGCCCTCCACCCTCGTGGGCCCCTCGATGCTCCACTGACGTACTTCTTCCTCCTATATATATCCACGTATCCCCCAAACATCTAGGAGCACCACGAAAACCTAGTTCCATCGCTGCAACCTTCTGTACCCGAGAGATCCCATCTCGAGGCCTTTTCCGGAGCTCCGCCAGAGGGGGCATTGATCACGGAGGGCCTCTACATCAACTCCATGGCCTCTCCAGTGATGTATGAGTAGTTTACTTCAGACCTACGGGTCCATAGTTATTAGCTAGATGGCTTCTTCTCTCTCTTTGGATCTCAATACAAAGTTCTCCTCAATCTTCTAGGAGATCTATTCGATGTAATCTTCTTTTGCGGTGTGTTTTTCGAGATCCGATGAATTGTGGGTTTATGATCAAGTTTATCTATGAACAATATTTGAATCTCCTCTAAATTCTTTTATGTATGATTGGTTTATCTTTGAAAGTGTCTTCGAATTATCAGTTTGGTTTGGCCGACTAGATTGATCTTTCTTGCAATGGGAGAAGTGCTTAGCTTTGGGTTCAATCTTGCGGTGTCCTTTCCCAGTGACAGCAGGGGCAGCAAGGCACATATTGTATTGTTTCCATCGAGGATAAAAAGATGGGGTTTATATCATATTGCATGAGTTTATCCCTCTACATCATGTCATCTTACTTAAAGCATTACTCTATTCTTATGAACTTAATACTCTAGATGCATGCTGGATAGCGGTCGATGTGTGGAGTAATGGTAGTAGATGCAGAATCGTTTTGGTCTACTTTTCGCGGACGTGATGCCTATATACATGATCATACCAAGATATTCTCATAACTATGCTCAATTCTATCAATTGCTTGATAGTAATTCGTTTACCCACCGTAATACTTATGCTCTTGAGAGAAGCCACTAGTGAAACCTATGGCCCCCGGGTCTATCTTCCATCATATTAATCTTCCAACACTTCATTATTTCCTTTGCCGTTTATTTTACTTTGCATCTTTATTTCTCTTTATCATAAAAATACCAAAAATATTATCTTACCATATCTATCAGATCTCACTCTCATAAGTGACCGTGAAGGGATTGACAACCCCTTTATCCCGTTGGTTGCGAGGTTCTTATTTGTTTGTGTAGGTGCGTGGGACTCGAGCATGATGTCCTACTGGATTGATACCTTGGTTCTCAAAAACTGAGGGAAATACTTACGCTACTTTGTTGCATCACCCTTTCCTCTTCAAGGGAAAACCAACGCATTGCTCAAGAGGTAGCAGTACACATCAATAACATGTATATCACATATACCTTTGTTCAATTTGCCATCCTTCTTATCCGCCAAATACTTGGGGCAGTTCCGCTTCCAATGACCAGTCTGTTTGCAGTAGAAGCACTCAGTCTCAGGCTTAGGTCCAGACTTGGGTTTCTTCTCCTGAGAAGCAACTTGTTTGCCGTTCTTCTTGAAGTTCCTTTTCTTCTTCCCTTTACCTTTTTTCTTGAAATTGGTGGTCTTGTTGACCATCAACACTTGATGCTCCTTCTTGATTTCTACCTCCGCAGCTTTTAGCATTGTGAAGAGCTCGGGAATCGTCTTATCCATCCCTTGCATATTATGTTCATCACGAAGCTCTTGTAGCTTGGTGGCAGTGATTGAAGAACTCTGTCAATAACACTATCAATAGGAAGATTAACTCCCAGTCGAGTCAAGTGGTTATGGTACCCAGACAATCTGAGTATATGTTCACTGACAGAACTATTCTCCTCCATCTTGCAGTTTTAGAACTTATTGGAGACTTCATATCTCTCAATCCAGGCATTTGCTTGAAACATTAACTTCAACTCCTGGAATATCTCATATATATGCTCCATGACGTTCAAAACATTGTTGAAGTCCCGGTTCTAAGCTGTAAAGCATGGCACACTGAACTATCGAGTAGTCATCAGCTTTACTCTGCCAGACGTTCTTAACATCATCAGCAGCATCTGCAGCAGGCCTGGCACCTAGCAGTGCTTCCAGGACGTAATTCTTCTGTGCAGCAATGACGATAATCCTCAAGTTACGAACCCAGTCCGTGTAATTGCTACCATCATCTTTCAACTTTGCTTTCTCAAGGAACGCATTAAAATTCAACGGAACAACAGCACGGGCCATCTATCTACAATAACATAGACAAGCAAAAATACTATCAGGTACTAAGTTCATGATAAATTTAAGTTCAATTAATCATATTACTTAAGAACTCCCACTTAAATAGATATCCCTCTAATCATCTAAGTGATCACATGATCCATATCAACTAAACCATAACTGATGATCACGTGAGATGGAGTAGTTTTCAATGGTGAACATCTCTATGTTGATCATATCTACTATATGATTCACGCTTGACCTTTCGGTCTTAGTGTTCCGAGGCCATATCTGTATATGCTAGGCTCGTCAAGTTTAACTCGGGCATTCTACGTGTGCAAAACTGTCTTACACCCGTTGTAGATGAACATTGAGCTTATCACACCCGATCATCACGTGGTGTCTCGGAACGACGAACTTTGGCAATGTTGCATACTCAGGGAGAACACTTTTACCTTGAAATTTAGTGAGAGATCGTCTTATAATTCTACCGTCAACCAAAGCAAAATAAGATGCATAAAGGATAAACATCACATGCAATCAATATAAGTGATGTGATATGGCCATCATCATCTTGTGCCTTTGATCTCCATCTCTAGAGCATCGTCATGATCACCATCGTCACTGGCGCGACACCTTGATCTCCATCGTAGCATCATTGTCGTCTCGCCATCTATTGCTTCTATGACTATCGCTACCGCTTAGTGATAAAGTAAAGCAATTACAGGGCGATTGCATTGCATACAATAAAGTGACAACCATATGGCTCCTGCCAGTTGCCGACAACTCCGTTACAAAACATGATCATCTCATACAATAAATATAGCATCATGTCTTGACCATATCACATCACAACATGCCCTGCAAAAACAAGTTAGACATCCTCTACTTTGTTGTTGCAAGTTTTACGTGGCTGCTACGGGCTGAGCAAGAACCGTTCTTACCTATGCATCAAAACCACAACGATAGTTCGTCAAGTTAGTGTTGTTTTAACCTTCACAAGGACCGGGCGTAGCCACACTCGGTTCAACTAAAGTTGGAGAAAATGACACCCGCTAGCTACTTGTGTGCAAAGCACGTCGGTAGAACCAGTCTCACGTAAGCGTACGCGTAATGTCGGTTCGGGCCGGTTCATCCAACAATACCGCTGAACCAAAGTATGACATGCCGGTAAGCAGTATGACTTGTATCACCCACAACTCACTTGTGTTCTACTCGTGCATATAACATCTACGCATAAACCTGGCTCGGATGCGACTGTTGGGGAACGTAGTAATTTCAAAAAAATTCCTATGCACATGCAAGATCATGGTGATGCATAGCAACGAGAGGGGAGAGTTTCGTCTATGTACCCTCGTAGACCGTTAAGTCGAAGTGTTATGACAACGCGGTTGATGTAGTCATACGTCTTCACGATCAACCGATCCTCAGTGCCGAACGTACGACACCTCCGCATTCAGCACACGTTCAGCTCGGTGACGTCCCGCTAACTCACGATCCAGTAGAGCTCGAAGGAGAGTTTCGTCGGCACGACGGCGTGGTGACGATGTTGATGAAGCTACCGTCACAGGGCTTCGCCTAAGCACCGCTACCTTATGACCGAGGTGGATTATGGTGGAGGGGGGCACCGCACACGGGTGGGAGAGATCAATGATCAACTTGTGTGTTCTAGGGTGCCCCCCGCCCACATATATAAAGGAGCAAGGGGGGAGGCTAGCCGGCCCTGTAGGGCGCGCCAGGAGTAGGAGTCCTCCTCCTAGTAGGAGTAGGACTCCCCTCTTTCCTACTCCTACTAGGAGGGGAAAAGGAAGGGGGAGAAGGAGAAGGAAAGGGGGGTGCCGCCCCCCTCCCTTCCTAGTCCAATTCAGACCAGAGGGGGAGGGGGCACGCGGCCTGCCCTGGCCGGCCCCTCTCTCTCTCCACTAGGGCCCAACAAGGCCCATTAACCCCTGGGGGGTTCCGGTAACCCCTCTGGCACTCCGGTAAAATACCGATTTCACCCGGAACTCTTCCTATGTCCAAATGTAGGCTTCCAATATATCAATCTTTATGTCTCGACCATTTCGAGACTCCTCGTCATGTCCGTGATCATATCCGGGA